>NW_010100011.1:0-51138 GCF_000699245.1 Pterocles gutturalis | reverse complement strand
TATAAATAATGAGCTGCAGTTTTTTACCTCATGAGCTGTGTGCATGTCTGCTTTGTTTTGCATGAGCTTTTCCTAACACCTATTCTTATAGCCATATTTTGTTTTCATATCCATATTTTGTTTTCCAGTGGTGCTCTAACAAAAGCACTGAAAAGTAGATGTTCTAGAAAATATTGCTAAAAGCAAGTACGTCAGGTATAACCCCTCAGCTCTTAGTAAGGTCTTGCTTTTTCAATTGCCTCACTTGCCATCTGTAGCATCACACTGTAAACAGTGAGATGTTAAAAGCAACAGGTGATAAACACTCTTTTGAAAAACAATCTTTAAGATACTTTCTGTAGTCTTCAAAATTTAAATTTTTATGTCTAAAAATTTTTTTCTTAATTTTGTCACGTCTGACATGTAACTTTAAATGCACAAAATGAAGCATAATAAAAACACTAATCTTGCAAAGTAGATGTGATGTACAAGTGTAAATGTCATGTATTCTGACTCTTTGCCATGTTTAATATTAAGGTATTAAAGAATATCTAACTTTGTTAAACAGCTTTATAAAATAGTTTTTAAATGAGAAGGTTGTGAAGAGGAGAACTAACATTTTCGTGCATTGTCTACTCATATGACTGTAAGTGTACAAATTTTTCTGAAGCCCAAATTGATTTTTAAAACCTGTGTTTTGAAGCAGGTATGTATCTGGGTATAGAAGATTTTCTTTGGTAGTAATAAAGTTTTTGCTGTACTGTCAAAATAACTTCAAAATAGACTTAAAACTTTTGGCAATTGATAATTTGTTAAAGCATTCTTAATAACTTCAAAAAAGTTCTGAATCCAAATGTTTAACTACAGTTATCTACAAGTTCTGTGGTAGCATAGGGCTACTAACAAAGCCTAAAGACATTTTGTGGTTAGAGTGCAGATTAATGGCAAGAAAGGTGATGTTATTGTGTCCAAAAAAACCCCAGATGGCTAACTAAACAGTTGATAAATTCATATGCCAGTGAGCAAAGAGAACCCTAACTATCATGAGAAGACTGGAATAGTCACTACTGTATGTACGTGACACCTCGCGTTGGTCTGCAGTTAGACTAACCACCAGCAATTTGCTTTTGCACCCACAAATTAAGATTTACGAGAATACACTTGAGGGTGACTTAGGAGATATTAGAAAGAAATACTACTTCTAGATAGTAGGACAGGAGCTGTATCTCCAGATTACCGATGCAACTAGTGTACACATATTCTGTTATACAGAACCCACGGGTTACCTTAACCCTAGTAAGTGGCTTCTTAATGCTATCCTTTTAAAAATTTTCCTCTTTAAACAAAAAAGTCTTGTTTTACTTCACTTCTAGCTATTTTTCTCTTCTTCCTGGTAATGTGTCCCCAATGCGTGTTTTCTCGTAGCCTTCAAGATGGTCAGCAAGGCCAGCAGCCCTCCTCCCAGGTCAGAGAGCAGTCCTGCTCCCCTTCCCAGGCAGCTGTGCTCGGCGCTAGCGCCTCCTTGCTGGTGAGAAACGGGAGTGTCCACTTAGAAGCATCACATGCCACTGCATCTGCTGTAGGCGGTAGCAGTTTGCACGATGAACTTGGTATGCAGGCCTTATGTAACCTTGGTGACATGGAAGTTTTAATACGGCAGATGTATCGGTAATAATGCGGTGAAAATCAGCTAACCTTAGCTTTGTTTCTGAATCTTGTAGGTGCATTGCGTAGAAGGCCATATTGCTCAAATTCCTTGCCTTTCACAGTCACCTTTCCAGGCACTTTCTCTAACAATTGCATGATGGGAAACACTCTGAGGATGTATTGATACAAGTAGTGATGGTGTGAGAGCTTTCATGACTTGAACAATGTAACACGTATAATGCATAAGTTTTCTTGCGTTGTCACAGGTGGTTGGGCAGAGGTTGATGCCAACTTTGAGGACCTTCTGGTTCTTGAAGAAAATATTTGTTGCGGCCCCTAGGAATTCTTGATCTTACTTTTTTAGATGAGTCTTGCTTAGCAGCTGTTTCATTTACATGAAGATTTATTTTTTAGAGTGCTTTACTTTTCATGTACGCTTTTAATTTATGGAAGAAAATCCGGACTCTTTCTTAGTATCCTGGAGCTTTATAGTACCTCTTAGTTCTTCATGGTCCATTTGATGTAGTATTCCTAACTATTAACTTCTATGCAGCTGATGAAATTGCCAGGGAGAAGGAAGTTAAGATGGTCATAAGTGACTGATCTCCTGTGACACAGTAATGCAGGGGCAGATGTGGAGAAATTCCTGGCCTGAATTACTTCTGACTTCAGCTTTAATATAGAATTCTTCCTCAAGTTATTAAAATGGGCATCTTTAGAACTCGCAGTTAGCAGTGTTGATATTTTAAGCAGTTAGCAGTACTAACACACAGTACCGGTTAGCTCAGAACACTGACAAAGCACTTACTTCAGACCTTACTGTAACCTAGTGCTAAAGATAAATGGTCATCTTATTCCAGTAGTGGGGAAGATTTCGAGAGTTGCCAGGCTGTGGTACCCCTTTTATGTATGAGTTTGGCTAACAAGTTGCCATCCTTCTGCACCATCTAGCTGCAATATAAGGAAAAAATTAATATAAGCAAAACTGAAAACAACCTTGACATTCTCTGAGGTGTTTTATAAAATTTAACTATGGTTGTGCTAAATACACACAACCTACTTATCTGATAATTTTCATTTTAGAGTCTGTGGCTCTACTAGTTTCTAGATAGAAAAATCGAGACTTGTTTGTCAACACTTGCATGTGTCTCTGAACTGTGAAAGCTTGTCACATGAAACTACGGGTTTCTTTGTTTAATTTGGACTCTTCTATTTCTTGTTGGAAAAAGTATTGGAATATAACCCTGAAATTCAGGGATACTTGTTGTCTCTATCCAAGGTTAATGTTGACATTTATGCTTAAAGCCACCACTATTGTATTTGAAGGCTTTGGTTCATCTTACCCACATAATACAGTCAAGTTTTATAGAATTCATTATTTAATACATGATCTACTTAAGTCCGAATTATTTAAGAACTTATACTACTACGTTGTAGTAGAAGTCAAAGTGGATCTTTTGAGAAATTCAGTATTGCATTCAGGCATATTCATTGCACTTGGCATGTATTGGATTCTTCAAAAACTGATATAGCTAAATTCTTCTGAAATTTTGTGTGTACTGTGCTTACAGTTATATTGGGCAGCACATTGTCTTTGGGAGGCACAAAACTTCTATGATCTGCTCAGTTAAAGAGCTGATATATAATAAGGGGTTTATTCCTGATTGGAAGCTCTGAGCATCTGTTTAGAAACCTTCCATGTGGGAAAGCAGCTATTATAGGCAAAATCTGTTATTATTTTTAGGAAAATAATTTTCTAGCCTGTGTAGCGGGCTTTGTGTGACAAGTACAATGTTTTGTTAAATAGTTGGCAAAATGGTCCAAGCTTTCACATGGACATGTTCCGCTATCAGGCTTGACAAGGAGGGAGAATATCTCTCCTTATAACTGGTACATGGTTTGTTGTGGGTTTTTTGGTTGGTTAGAGGCTTTTTTATCCTCAGTCATGGATGAGGTAACACTATTGCTCTGTTTCCCTTAAGTGTAAGGCTCTTGGTTTTGCTCTGTTGTCCCAGGATACTTTACAGTCAAAGATGACCCTCTTACTTTACTTTAGATTGGGTATGGTTTGGGGGTGGGTAGTTGTTTTTTTCTTTAACTTTGATTCTGATGTTGATCAAAGCAATCCAGGTGATATGACCAATTCTTTGTCACTGTGGAAATCACTGTGACTGCCCATGGCAGAAAAAATTGAAAATGGAGGCTGGGGAAAAGATATGGAAACAGAACCTGATTTGCAGCAACTGGAAATATAAGTGACAAGTGTAGTAGATGGGGTTATAGATCTCTGTACAATGCATAAAAGTATTTTTTTTTTTCTGAGATTCTACTGGCATATTCCAGCTCTTCTGGAAGACAAACAAGGCGTGTGTTAATTTACATTAAAAGCCCCTACATTTAGGGCTCCTTTTTTTTCCTTTTTTTTTTGTGCACCAGTGCAGTACCTGCTTCTTCATTCTTTCCATTTATTTGTTGATGTCAAGCTGCAGCTCTTAACAAGACACACAGTTTTTGGTTTTTTGTTTGCTTTAAGGATTTGTGTCTGCTAACTTGATTCTGGTGACTTATTTTATGAAAGAGGGACCTTACTGTATTATACCTAACCTACATCCAGTCTGGTGACTATACAGTTGTCTTTAACTGGGCATTGTCCTGAGAGTAAGGCAAGAGATGCCTTGAGGCATTGTCTTTAGTTCTCCAGGTTCATAGTAGAAAGATTTTTGTCAATTATGTTGTAGTTTTACAAGGGGTGAGGGAGAAGAAACTTGAAAGGATGGAAAAGGAGCTTAATGTGGAGCAGTAAACATGAAGTAAATAATAGGAGGAATGCAGGACAGAAGGGAAAGGTGGCAGGCCAAATGCCATGGTTATAGGCAGGATTAATACAATACGAATCCAGAAGGCGGGAAAACACCATGATTTAGGTGTCTTCAGAGCGCAGTGTGGCAGTACTGATGGCCTTTGTTCCCTCTAATAGGTGATGGGTGGGATTTTTCAGTCCCTGAAGTGAAGGCTGTAGGTGTTACAGTTTGTGAAATAGTTAGGAAACCAAGTACTGAGTTACTAGAGCAGATGCCCAGGTTCTGAAACTGGGGTGAAATAACAGCCTCTTGTCTTCAGCTAGTTTTGGTTTTTGTTTTTTTTTTTTCCTTGAGGAATATTGAGTTTGTAATTAAAGAGAACTTGTCATCTGGAGCTTTTCGGTACAGTTACACTGCTATGTTGGACCTCTGGTTGCATCACTTATATGTGAGTGATAATCTTTCAGATTTAAGTTTTTTAGTTTATACAGGCAGTTGGATGGTCTTGAAGATCAAAACTTTTCTTTAAATATAAATATATACAGTGATCACTTAGTTGATTAAAACCAATTTTGAATTAGTTCCTCAATACCTTTTTATGATAAGTAGACTTAATTTATTTTAGGATGGATGGGGGGGTATTTTCAAAGGTACAAGTAGAAAATAAATATTCGCTTTCCATTGTTCCTATTGAAAATATCCCTGTTGTAGTCTGTGTAATTAGATATAGGTAAGTTAGTTTTTTGACAGACTTGATATAGAAATAAAAAATGAACGGCTTTAAAGTGTTCTAACTTAAAACTTAAATTGAAGGTAAAATTTTGCCCTTTGGAAATAACAGCTCCTTGCATGGTACAGGACATGGCTTTATTGGTTTTGCTGACTAGGATTTAAAAAAGATATTGTCATAAGTAGTAGATGAATATATCGTAATGATCTACATAGGCTTCAACATGTCAAAAAGTGTTAGCAGTTTTCAGAACTGGTTTATGAGAGGTTTAAAACAAAGTAGTATTTATTAGATGGAAAACTGGGAAATAACTTGTCTGAGGAAACAGTCAGAGCATCCCTAAGCCACTGAAGTTGTCCAGGTTTCATCTGTGTAAGCTCCTCAGCCTGTTGCTTTCATTGAGTCCTGTAACTGTGGGAACACCGGTGTGTACAGTGTGAACTGTTACGTGGTCGTGTCTGGACTTGGTGATATTTTGTCTTTTGAAACAAGGAAACTTGTTTCAAAGAAAGTGTGTTCATCTTTTCCTCTCTTCATGTCAGAACAAACATGATTTGTGTGCCTCAGTATCAGTGGCGTGGATTTGTTATTTTTATAGCCTCATGTAGATAGAATATTGTTTGGGTGAGTTAAATTTGCTAAGAACTCCCAGCTCTCCCTTTGAGCAGAGCAGGGGAAGAAGTTACAAGCATTTCTGTTTAGTGGACAAACATGCTAGTGGCTAAATCACTTGATTTGAAAAATAAACTTTTGAGTCTGCCATTTGTTCACGATGTGATAGAAGTACAGTCCCTAGAGAAAGGACTTCCCTAAGGAAGTTTTTTCTTCCTTAAGCTGCTTCAGTGTGATGCTGTGGTGAGTTAGGAATGGGAGGGAGAGAAAATTACTAGGGTAACTAAAACTGCTAGGTATATCCATATATAATTGAACCTTGTGAGCGTTGGGATCCTTCATTAGAGTTTGAGATTGCTCTGAGGACTCACATAGTTTAAAAAGTATTTAATTGATGGGACTTTGGGGCTCAGCTGTAGAATCTCCAGTCACGCTTTAGGGTTTGCATCCTCAACAGCACTGAATAGTCCTGAAATCTTTTCTACTTTGGATGCATTCAGGCTTTTCTGGAGAGGCTTTTGATCTGAAAAAGAAAAAAACAAAACAAAACAAACCCCAAAACCTGGGGGGGGGGCAAGGAGGCTCCTTCCTTTTATTGAGAAGCCATGCTTTTCTTAACAACTATCAATAGGAAGTCTATATAAATAAGTAGGGGGGGGTGAATTGCAAGTATGGCAAAACCTGAGTCTGTTTTGTAGTTTGTGTGTAAACAATCGGATTTTAGTGTTTTCTCTGTTTGCTGCTGCTGTTTGTCTGTTATTTTTGAAACAAATATACTGTATCTGATGTATTATCTCAGCTGAAGAGAATGGGAAGTTATATCTTACAAGTAGTATATTCTAATTTCTGTGACTAGAATGTCATTAACTGAAAAATCATAAAGTTTAATTTCCAGGCTCTCAATTGATTACTGCAAAAACGTTAAGAATTTAACCCAAACTCACTTGTCTCTGTTAAGGACGGGTTGCACAGATTTTTCTGTAATAAGTTATGCATGATTTTGTCCTGACTAGAACCTCAAGCGTGTTATCTAATACCTTCCTGTCTGCTGTTGACTTTTTCTTTTTACTGATGCAGTTGAGAAATAGTCCTGTGTAACTGAGGTTATTAATTAGTTTTGAGGAGGAAGATTCCTCATGTCTTGCACTAGTTTAAATTTTAAACTTCAGTAACAACTGTTTGCTACACTCTGCATTAAAACCAGAGGATATTTAACTCAAACACTTCATTAAATTCTTACCTATTGAGAAAACTCTAACAGGTGAACTTTCTACTTGTATTTCCTGCTATCTGCTGATAGCAGATGTAATTAAATATTGAGAGAGCGCTGTTGTGTTACTGAGCTCTGACGCAGGCTGTATGTGACTCCTGAGCTATGTAGCTGTCTCGTCAGAATGGTTGGTTTTAGCATGGCTGCAGTATCTGTCTAGTTGGTCTGAAGTGCCCCCTCTGAGGGTTGGAAGCTTTATGAAGATATTTTCAGTATACCAATGTTTCTCCTTAGTTTCACTGGTTTAAATCATCTGTTTTGAGGACTTCAACTTTCTTGCTTTGAAATGCTTCTAAATTGAACTTAATTGTCTGTGGGTCTGAAAAGAAGCTGGAGCAGGATCATAGTGTGGTGGTTTGTTGTGGTTTTTTTTTGGTTTTTTTTTTTTGTTTTTTTTTTTTAAATATATCAAAAAACACTGTGTCAGAAGCAGGTTATGTTCTTACAGAAAGGGGAAAGTTTGGAAGCTCTGATTTTGTTAGATATTTCTCCTGGGACCGCTTGTTATCCTGTATCAACAGAAGGAGAAAGAGCTGCAAGACATGCAGCCAAGAGGTGTACTCAGCTTTTGCTTCAGATGCTCCAGAGTGGGATTTTTTTTGTTTTGTATAAGCAGACTTTAAAATATGGCATGCTTTGGATGATAGCTTAAGAAGGGTTTTGAGCTAGAAGAGACGGAGAAGTTGGCAAAACACTTCGTATTGAGAACACAATTTCAAAATCAGCTTCCTGCATTCGGAGCTGAAATATATTGAACGTGACCTTCAGGGGAAATTACAATGCTTATCTCTCTGATCAGACTATTGTGGGAGAGGGGCACTGTAAAAACATCATATTGTGAGTAAAGTCATTTATCATTCCAGGTACAATCTCTGGCTACTTTTTTGTTAATTATATGTTTAGGAATAGATTGGTATTGTTCATTCAAGAAGTTTTTAATAACAGCTTTAGGAAATGATGGTTAATGGAGTTCCGGTAACTCCAAGTGGTTTATCTGAGAAGTTAGTTTGCAGTCTTCTGTTCTTACACTGAAGTGTTTGCTTCTGGCTTGTAGAATAAATTTCTGGCTGCCATTCCTTTTTTTAGTTTTTCTAGAAGTATAACTTATGAAGTGTCTATGGCCACTTATTTCACGCTTTGTGTTTCTTTTCAAATAGACATGTGCCTCCCCATGAGAATTTTGTTTGGTTCTTAAATGCTGATAGTGAATGATTTACTCATTGTTCTGCTTGGGGGGGAGGGAAGAACTGAAGAAGCTGGTCATTGCAAGTTGTTTGCCTGCCTGTTCTCTAAGGGGGGAAAAAGGGTTACATTGTGCTTCTGTTGTGTTAATGGTGACATCTCCTAAATACAAACTCTTAAAATTCAGTTCAGTACTGCAGTTTAATGTATATATGTCATGTAAAATGGTATGAAAAAGGACTGAGTAGCTGATGTGCTGTCTGCACTGGTGACATGTTAATGTGTATGTTAATGTATAATCACATTTTATGTTCTGACACTGATGTAAATTTAGATATCTAAATTGATCTCAGTAGTAAGTTAATAAATAGAAACTAGTGCCAGTGGGGTGAAAGATGATGAAATTTTGACCTGCCTTTGACCTTTTCTTTAATAGGTAAGTTCAGTTCTACGCTCTACGAGACAGGGGGCTGCGACATGTCACTTGTGAACTTTGAGCCAGCTGCAAGAAGAGCATCCAACATCTGGTGTGTGTGAAGGCCAGTCAAGAGTGATGATTCTTGTCTTACTGCAACAAAATCTTTGATTTTAATTTTAAAAGGTTATTTAATATGGACTACAAAAAAAACCAATTTAAAATATTAACCGTATACTTTGACTTTTGAAACCTAAGTGACTTTTACTAGAAGATGACACTAACTGTATAAATAATCTTCTCCATTTAAATAAATCTCAGAAAATTAGGACTATTTTTAGTTTAAGCAATAAATGTCCAAACTGAGAACTTGAAAAATGGATTTTTGATTGGTTTATAGAAAGTCTTTCTTAAAAGATTTAACCCAGGTTTGGGGTAAGACCATAATGGTTATTAACTTACTTACAAATGCACTTCCAATTGTGAAGCAAATGTAAACTGATAAATTTGTTCTCAAGTTATAGATGGCATGAAACAATACATGGAAGTATTAACATGCCTGAGGTTAAAATTTGGCTTACAGTTGGAATAGCCAGCTACATACTGGAAAGTTCATCTGCTGTTGGAAAGATGCCCTTTCTTTCTCTGAAGGGACAGCAGGTAGAAGAAAGAAAAACAACCCAAAACCTCCTGTGACCCCTACCCCCGGGCAATCCACTTCACTACATAGAACTGCTCTGAAGCTATTGCGTCATGCTGAATGCTACAAATTCCCACCACGTGTAGGTGGAATAGCTATTGGAGTTATGGAGGAATGAATATAAAAGCTCCCATCTTCAAATCTTTCTTGTGAGAGTGTGCAAGTGCCTTTTGTAGAGTTGAACTTTGACAAAAAGTTCTATGTTCCTTGCACAAAGCTGCCAATGCCTGCCTCTTCTGCTTGCATGTTCCAGATGCAATGGCTTTGCTGAGGGCTGCTGTTATGAAGTTACATGTGTTAATGGAAGGAACAAACTGGCCACATACAAACAATCAGATCTCAGCTTTAGAGAATACTTGAGTTTCAGTGAAGTAAAATTGATAACAAAAAATGTTTTTATCTTAAGGCAAGGAACTAAGGGGAAGTTGCATAAATTTGAAACAAGTCTTACAGCCATGTGATTTACATGCAAAACAAACATCCAAAAGCTATCCAAAATTGGGGAAAAAGAAATGGTTGGATATGGACTCTCATACAGTAAGAGAAATTTCTCCTTATCTCTATGAATGGAAGTTGCAAAGTGATTTTGCTCTTCTTACCAGAGGATTAAGTTTATTTAAAGTTAAGTTTTTCAGAAACAATTCAAGATTAAGTAGCTCACTAGACTCGTGTTAAGTATGTACTATTTTTGGCCGTTTTGGGACCTTGGTAAAAACACTACAGAATTAACAAAAACTCTGTGTGTGACCACATAGTCTTTTAGAGATGTGATGCGTGTTTACACATCATTAGCTAACAGACTATAAAACATCTTTGTTTTTTCAAGTGGAATAATTACTATCATGGTGATCCTTGTTAGACAACTTGGGGACTAGGTGTTGGGAAAATTATACCAAGGGTAAGGGTAAAGAGTCTCTTGATTTACTCTACCTGTAGAATTTACTGCAACACACAAGACCAAGTGGGTACTTTTGTTTAAAATATGTGATTGAAGGAAAACTTAGACTTTTAGCTAAAATTTGCAAGGACTCAAAATTAACTTGGGACAGTAGAAAATGAGAATGGTTGAAATAAAATGTAGTTTTATAATCTGAAGTCTTTCCCCTGTTCTTGTAGTGACACGGACTCTCACGTATCGAGTTCTACCTCAGTTCGCTTTTATCCACATGATCTAGTAAGTTTTTCTTATTTATTTGTAAAGCATGCAAAAAATCAGAAGACTTTCCAATTTTATAGCACTGATGAATTGTCCTGTATGGTAGTTCTTTGTTCTTAAGAAGGATTTTTGCCAGGGTTTAAACGAAGATAAAGTATTTGTTTATTGTTGCAGTGTCCTCATATATACATAAATTCATCTTTCTGCATGGCACTTGAAAACTTAAGTATAAATGGTTTCCTCTGATCTAAAGCATAGTGATTTTCTACATTTCATGGAAGTTGGGTGTTCTGAGATGCCTTGTAAAGGTTCCAGAGATGACTGAACAAGTTGGACAGAGTTTTCTTTCTGTGCATTACTAGGATTAGCAGGCAGCAGAAAGAGTAAATTTCATATTCTCACCAAGAGAAACTTCAGTAATTTCCCTGAAAGGAATTTAAAAATGTGTAGTTGGAATTGGCTGTACAAAATTTTAATTCATATGCAAAGAGTGAGTGGGGAGAAAAAGGTAGAGGCTTACACTGTTTTATACTGCAAATAACTTTATAATTCATTAGTTTTGAACCTTTTATATTGTTGTCACATCCAGACATATCGGTACTCTTAATTCTCAAGTCTGATACTGCTGTGTCATGAAAACAGTGTAGATGGTCATGATTCTTAAGCTGCGAAACCAAAATAAAGTATATTGAAGTACCTAATGATCTAAAAGGAAAAACTAAATATGGACTCAGCATTTGGCACAGAGGGAGCAAGAGACTTCCATTTACCTGACCATGCTTTTGATCAATGTGCTCTTCAAACCTGGTGTCTGCTAGAGGAACTTGCTTTGCTTTCCTCCCCTTTGGTAATGCAGCCTTCAAGAAAGAGGTTACATTATGTGCTGTTGGTTTGCCAGTGTGGTCCCATTGGATGGAATGATTCTTTTTAAGGCAAACTCATATTTAAAAATCTGCCTAAATGGAAATTTCCACTGAAATTTATTATTAGTGTGACAAATGTTATGTTATGGTGCCTCTACCTTTTGAAGAAACCAAGGTTTTAAAAAGTTGTCAAAAAAGCACCAGTTTTTTGACACAGCTTATCTTAGTATGCTTTGTATGCCTTTAGAAAGGGAGTGTTCCTGCTTGTTGTTTTTAGTAGTATTTTTCTAGGAAGGAAAAGCTGCCTGAGCATAGTTACAGTACACTGGTGCTTTAAAGAGACATAATTTTTTTTTTTCAAAAAACGAGAAATCAAATGTTATACTTTAATTAAAAAAAAAAAAAAAAAACCAACCAATCAAACTAGATTTTGACACTTAAAGGTGACATCAGTATTTAAATTTTATTCTTTGCTTTAATGAAAAATCTTCATAATCTTTTAAATTACATTTTAATGATGATACTGTTTAAGAATAAAGGACAGTGCATTAAGATGTTTCTTGGCTGGTTAATGAAATTTATAAAGTGGGCTAGATGACACATGCATACTGTAGTAACTTTACTTTTTAACCTCCTGAGTGCTCTCCTTAAATGTCCTTTACGGTTGTTACTGTGATATTAAGAGCACTCTAGAGTGACAAACTACAAAATAAGTGAGAAATATAGTCAGTTATAACTAGTACTGGACTAGTTAGGGCAGAGCTTTTTTTAGTTTGAGAGTATTCTAAATGTAGTGAGCTTGACTTTGACCACTGATGCATGCATATGTTGCTTTGCCATGCAAAACCAACCATTTGGCATGAGTGTGCATACAGATTAGCTGACTATAAGAAATGTATTGTACTTTATTTAAATTCAGAATTAGGTTATTCTTGTAGTATATGTTGTTCCTGTTCACATATCAGTTTACTTGCCTTCAAATTTGAAGTTTTCAGGGTAAATGGGATAATGTGCTTGGAAGACGTGTTCATACTTCATTTGGAATAAGGCATATGCTAAAAAGCCAAGCAGTTGTGCTGTATGCTAACTATTAGTGCTGCTGGTGCTATTCATTTGCCATGATAAGGACAGGAAAAGTAAGTAGAAGCCTCAGAACTGACAGTGGTTAACATGTAAATTCTTAAAGGTGAAACTAAATAGTTCTAGCAGGTTTTTCTGAAGCAGTTTTTTGTAGAATACAGTGATATAATAAAAATGAGCTTTCATTAATACTGACTTTCTTTTAGCTTTCTCTTCCTCAGATCAGGTTGAACAGGCTGCTAACCATGGATACAGATCTGCTGGAGCAGCAAGATATTGACCTGAGCCCTGACCTTCAGGACCACATGCAACCTCAAGAGGAGGCAACTCAAAAAGTCAAGCAGTACTATCGCTTTTGGATCCTGCCTAAGATTTGGATTAGCATCAATTTTGATAGATTAACTCTTCTGGCTTTATTTGATAGGTGAGATCCTTGTATGTTTCTGGACCTCAGAAAGTAAAGATTGAAAAATGGTTAACTAAACTGTGAGTGATACAGATAAAGCTATTCTTAGAGAACTGTACTTATTTACTGTCCTTTGAAAGATGAAAGAATAATACAAAACACAGGTTTTCTAAAATCACAGAATCATAGAATGGTTTGGGGTGGAAGGGACACGGGCAGGGACACCTCCCCCTAGCCCAGGTTGCTCAAAGCCTCATCCTGGCCTTGAACCCCTCCAGGGATGGGGCATCCACAGCTTCTCTGGGCAACCTGGGCCACTGCCTCACCACTCTCAGAGTAAAGAATTTCTTTCTAATATCTCATCTATCTACCCTCTTCCAATTTAAATCCATTACCCCTCATCCCATCACTCCATGCCCTTTTAAAAAGTCCCTCCCCATCTCTCCTGTAGCCCCCTTTCAGCACTGGAAGGCTGCTACAAGGTCTCCCTGGAGCCTTCTCTTCTCCAGGCTGAACAACCCCAACTCTCTCAGCCTGTCCTTGTGGGGGAGGACCAGTAATGGAGACTATTCTCCCTTTTTCTCCAGCAATGCTAAAAAGGAGAAAAAGCATCACTTTGCATGAGTGGGGCAATGAACATATTTGGTCACAAAGAGAGATTTGTTGCTAATCTTTAAAGCTAGAAAATAACCTTTTTCCATAAAACTAATTGAAAGGGTCTAGAACTTGGCATACATGTACGTTATTTCAGCAAGTAGAGAGAATTTACCTGCTGTTTCAAAGCATTTTTTTTTCCAAAAGGTCATCTAATACTGTAACCTGTTGTCCCTGCTGCATTTACCCAGTGGAATAAGATGAAGGTGACCCCCAGTTACCAGCTTTTGGAATACATAGAGTATTTACATTTTGTTCATGAACTTCCTTGAGATAAACAATATAGCAGTGATTCTGTCTAGGCAGAAATACTGTTAATTCTGTTCCTAAGCACTACCAATATCATGTGGAATTGTCTTTACTCCACTTGGCATATCTTAGCCAAGTGAGAGTATTTTTACTTTCTTCATTACAAAATCATGAATGACAGATTATATACATAAGCTATCATGCATATATTTTTCACAGGCTTGTGATCGTCCTGTGTGGGCCTTGAATGTAGATTTGTGTTACAGACCATGCTTCTGGTTGAGCATTTGAATTATTTCTGAAGTTATCTGCTGAAGCTATCTTCTGCTGTTTAAAGGTCAATTCCATAAGATACTAATTGCTTTCAGCTATCATTGAAATCCTGGTAACAACTAGCTTTGCCAAAAGACAGTGCGCTAGCATAGTCTATGCAAGTTCAAAACTATTCTTAACTCCTTTGCTACCAGCAGCATAACTGTTGTTAAGTTCTGATCTTAACTGTTCCCTTGCAGCTTTTCCTACACATAGTTAGCTTTTAATTTTTTTTTCTCTCCCTCTAATACAGGAATCGTGAGATCCTTGAAAACGTGTTAGCTGTCATCCTAGCTATTCTAGTTGCATTTCTGGGCTCTGTACTTCTTATAGAGGGCTTTTTCAAGGATATTTGGGTCTTCCAGTTCTGCCTGGTAATAGCCAGTTGTCAGTACTCGCTGTTGAAGGTATTTAATTTCTGTCTTCACTTTCTGTAAACAATAGGAATAACTTCAGTTGGGTGTTGCAGGTTAGTTAGAGCTTTAAGGAAAAAACTGCATGTTTATCATTTAAAAAGAAATGAGTAAACTTCAGCTTCATGGAAAGTTTGATAGATGGTCATACAAGGTCACTTCGCTAGACTTGTTCTGTGTATGTTTGTTAAACAGCCTTTTATTTGTTGTTCTCATGCACTTTTTGTTTTCCCAGAGATGAACACGTTCTTACTGGTTGAAAACAGCCTACAAACTAAATTTGATTTTTTATTGTGGTTTTTTTAGTGGATACACATCGCTGCATTCATATTAAGCAATTATATCTAAGCATATCTTTAATCAGCATCTTAGTTTTTATTAGACAATTGTTAATGGTATTTTTGTAATTTAAGAGTGATTGCTTATTTCCTTCTGATTAGATTATTAGGGTGGAAATTTGATTTAAAGTGCATAATGTATTTTGTATTTAAAAAGTAAAAGTTCTAAAAATATGACTTTTTTAAAAAACTTTGTCTATAGATATACACTCTTTAAACAGATTTTATGATTTAATACGTTGTGCTATTTAAAGCCTGTAGAGTAGCTTGACAATTGTAAAATTAATTGTAGATATTGTTAAAGGAACTTTAATCAAGCAAGTGGTGGGGTGGGAGAGGTAAATGCACTTACTTACGGATTGGCTAACTTTCCTTTTTCCATTTTGGTTTCAGAGTGTTCAGCCAGATTCTTCTTCCCCTCGACATGTAAGTTACGGGCATGTGCCACTGTGCTAACTCTGCAGATGTAGAACTTCCACAGAGAGTTGACCTTTTTGGTTTGATCTTGTCAGCATTTCTCTTATGTGCCTTCTCATAAGGCACAAGAGGCTTATGTTGTCTTAGTGTATGAGAAGGGAACTGATATTATTTTTTCCCCCACATATGCTTTGTTTGTATTTAGCAAACCACATCCTCCCTGTTTTAAGCCTAACTTTTGCTATAGAGCCATATCATGATAGGTTCTTTGATGAATCTTTAGTATTCAAGCAATTATACTGAGAAATATTCTAAATGTAATTTGCTGTGCTGGTATGAACTGACACAGGTTTGATGTTCTGTTCTGGTCTTGTAGATGATTCAGTTGTCCTAGCATGCACACAGCCTTATTTTTTATCATTCTATTAAGTTGAGTGTGCAATGCTCTAGTGAGCATTAACATTTGAGCACGGAAATGTTAATGTGCTGGTGTTGCACAATACGTTTCTATTCTATTGTGCATCTGCTAGGTTGCTAAGACAAAGTATTTTTGCTGTGTCCTAAAGAAGATATGAAAAAGCATTATTCCTCTGCAGCAAGTCATCATATTATTTTAAGTAATAAGTTGTACGCTTTCATGAACACACGAATACAGATATATTTTTTTTTCCAGCAGGAGCAGTATCTGTGTAATGAAATTTAATTGCTTTTTCTTCAAAATTAATATATTCTCTCTTGCTTATGAAGCCTAGTCAGAGTTTCTCTGGCATTTAAAAACAGTGCCAGTTTCTCTGGCACTTGAAAAATTAGTGGAGAATAAGAGTAAACATAGCTTAGTCTAACTTCATCTGATAGTTGTGTCCTTGTTATATCAAAGCCACAAAGAAAAAAGACACATCACTGCAAGGCAATGCATTAAGGATTTTATGCACAAAACTTAAGTGCTGAGTTGACAGTATGTTAATTAGTGAACAATGATTAAGTTTGGTTCTGAAATTAGCTGTAACAGAAGAGTAACAGTTAATTTTTCTGCTAATGAAACAAATTGTTCTTTTTTTTTTTTTTAAACAGGGTCACAATCGTATCATAGCCTATAGTAGGCCTGTATATTTCTGTTTATGTTGTGGTCTTATTTGGCTGTTGGACTATGGCAGCAGAAACATATCTACCACAAGATTCAGGTTGTATGGAATGGCTTTCACCAACCCTTTACTGCTGCTCTCAGCCAGGGACTTAGTTATAGGTGAGTGGTTTTGTCATGGATTTGAATTGCTTCACTGTAGTAGTAATATTTATTTTTTCCCCTCTGCATCTTGTTATGACACTCTTGCATCATCGCTTTCTAAATGCTGTTCATTTAGTTTCCTTTGGAAAGAGTAGCTTTAGCTTTGCTGAAGTTTATGGGGAAAATTCCCCCTTCTGCAGCATTGCTGTACCAAACTGTAGAGATGTCAACGAAAAACCCCATATTTTTAGCTTTTTAATTGTCTAGAATCTTAGTCCTCATCCCTGAACCTTTTGTTTGTTCTTCTTAAATTGGACCTGGATGTGCTACCCTGTGCTTGGACCTAGCTGCTCAGTAGTTAAAGAAATCCTTTAATTTGGACTTTCGTACTCTAGAGAGGCTTGTGGCAAATGAGTAGGAGTTATCTTAAATCAGGTTATTTGTATTTAGCAATCCAGTAGAACAGTATGGACATGTTTTTTAAAAACATTATAGACAGATTTAATCTTATTTAATGTGTCTCTTCTCAGAACAGGTCTATTAGCAATACCAAAAATATAATTTTGGGCTGCATGAGGTACTTTCATTGTGTTCTGAGCAGCGCAGTGCATTCACAGCACTGCTGGCATTTAACACCGCCCTGTCCCGTCCATCCCCCCCTCAAACCCAACCAATAAAACCAAATGACGACCTCCCCCCCTCCAAAAAAAAAGCCCCAACTAACCTTTCCCCTGTTTACTTACAAAATTTATTGAAAATAGTAACAGCTACGTAACCTCAGGCAGAACCCACAGAAAGGAGAGAGAGAACATACGTATTTGAAGACCATCTTATTATGGGAACTTTGTGCATATTCTTTAACGGAGCAAAGTTATTTGGGTGATCCTCTCTGGATCACCTCTTCAGAGGTGAAAGAAAATCTGTAAGAATTTATCTAAATCGAACACACTTGCTCTTCAGCTGTACTGCAATATCTGTACATGAAAGACTACAGCACAGTTAAGTGTTATGACTGCATGCCTCCAGTTTTTGGACAGCCTTCTGTCCAAGAAAAATTAAAACTTGGTCTTTGTTTCGATGATTCTTCTCGTTTTTTTTTTTTTTTACTGTTAATTAATAAGAATTACTGACTCGGGCATTTTGGGAATTAGTCTTTATTACTTGATTTTAGGAGCATCCTGAATTTCATATCTCATACTGTTTCCCCCTTCAACTTTCTGCTAGTAAATCTGTATTTAAATTTAAATGTCTAGAAGGAAAAGGCCTAAGTTGGTTGTTTATGAACAGAGTATTGTCCAGACATTTCTAAAGGTGCTTTCCATGTTCTATGGATCTATTAATGCACTGGCATACTTCACTCTGTATCTATAATGGAAAAAGAAGTTAAGACAGCAGATATTTTTGACACATCCAAGATATAAAACTAGCTTCATTTCCCCTTGTTTATGCTCTGTCAATTTCAGAATTATTTTCTTCCCTGTCTTATCATCTTGAGTTATTGCCATAATATATACTCATAGTCCCATAAGGTGATATATAAAGGTATATGTAGGTGGTGTGTAGTATTGTGAAGGTGACCTACTTTTTAAAAGTACTTAAGAGTCTTTTCCGGTTTTAAAAAGACATCCTGGCATAGTCACTAGTCTGTGTCCATTTTGGGATTAGCTTTTAAAATTTCGGAGTTCAAGAGCTAGCTGTGAATGCTTTTTGACCTTTATGTTCTACTGTTCTTCTCGGGTATCTTGCGCCAGTTTATGTGATTTGTATTTCTTATCAGTTCTCTCAATAAAAAGTCAGATTGCCAGAACAGCTCTCACTTCTTAAAAAACCAAACCAAAATAAAAGCCTGCCTCCCCCTCGGCTGCACACCCCCTTGCCTTTGGAGCAACTCTTAAGGTTGCTGAAGCACTGTTTCAGAAAGCTTTGTGTGTGTTGCAAAGAAAGCTGGCTGCTAGGAAACATACTCTGTTAGCACAAAGTAGAAATCTCAGCTGCCTTTTTTCCCATTCCCAGTCATAACTACTAGAACAACACAGGTGCAGGACAAGGCAAACTTTGTGTTTAGATAACATAATTGCTGTGCCCTTGCCAACAGACAAGTGAGGACTGGTATTAATTTTTTTATTAATTTATTTTGTGTCCCACATATTGGACTTGATCAATTGGTCTAAATGTGCTCCCAAGTTTATAACAATTTTCTGTTTTCACCTCACTGGTCCCCATTACAGGGCAATTCTGTTATGGACTTTAAAAGCCATCAGAAATGGTGGCTTTTTGATGGACTACTCTTTGTGAATGTTGTATTCCCAGGCCTATTTTGTAGTTTTGTTTTCAGTGGACCCAAGGTAGTTCAACTTGCAGGCCTTCGTGAAACAACTTTTTAACCTGTCAGTGAGAGAACACTTTGTTTGCCTCCTATGTAGGATTCCTTGAGCAGTGATTTGGGATACAGGTTTGACTTGAAAATTCAGAAAAATGTTTTCTTCAGGTCCTGAGTAGCTGGTTCTTAGTCTTATTTCATTATTTTTATTGGGAAAAAGTTGCAGAATGCAATGTTTTTAAAAAGCCCTGAACCTACATCTTTTTAAACAATGTTTAGTTATTTAACTTTACCAAGGAGTAGGAAAAAAAATAGATTCTCAGTACCTATCTCACTGTAGATATTTCTAATGTGATGTCCTTTAGTAGCCAACCATTATGTGGATATGAAGTTAGAAACTTAAAATTGGGACTTATGATTCTTTACAGGATACTGTAAAATTGGTTTCTTCTTTTGGTCACTTAAACTACAAGTCAGTAAGGTTGTAGAAAATCCTCCCTAAACTGTCAGATTTTGTCTGCTAGGGTTATTGTCGTGGTTTGATCCTTCTATCCCTCAGACCATAGTATTTATGATATGCTGCTGCTTGTGAATTATATCTGAACTACTTAACAGTTGTGTAAAAGATTGTTATTTCTGCATCTTTTATTCCTTAAGACAGAAAGTAAATTATATGTACAGGTTGGGACATATAATTATCTGTATTAAAATTAAGTGGCATTCATTTATCTTTGCATTCTGAAGTCCTGTAATTTGCAGAGGTTTTAATGGTTTGTACAGTTACCCATTTTAGCTAAAAAAATAAAGTAATTTAGGATCAGACCTTTTCAGAAGTGGTGTGGGAAAATGAGTGAAATTGTCAGACATTATTAGTGGCAGAAAACCCAGAGGTGAAATGCTTGGCCTCTCTTATGTCCCTGTGGTTGGTGTTAGCTTGCTCCTGTAATGCCAAACAGGCAGTTAGGCTCGGATAAGCCTCATTTACGATGAGTAAAAACTTAGACATTTTCTGATCTGTAAACACTCTTGGCTGATATTTGCTAAATAAAAATGGAAAGCCTGAATTGGCATGTATCCATTTCTACAGTGATTAAAACAGAAGTACAAGAAATTTTCTGACTATTGGTCTATGTAACCTCTATATTCAGTCAGTTCTGAGTCATTGAAGTAGAGATAGGGTTACATAATGGATGTTTTCCTTAGAAATAACAGTAGAAATACTGCAGTGATGATGAGTTAAATGGCATTTGTGATACCATAGAACTTAAACTGAAGAGTACATTACTATGCTGTGTTTTTCATATTCACAAATTTTTCAACTATTTTTTTCTTCCATAGTGTTTACACTATGTTTCCCTATAGTATTCTTCATTGGTCTCCTGCCTCAGGTGAATACATTTGTGATGTATCTCTGTGAACAGCTGGATATTCATGTCTTCGGTGGCAATGGTGAGTGGTGATTTTTATGTCAGTGGCAAAAGCATTAGATGAGGAGTAGCCGTCAGGTCTAGTGGGACGTAACCTGGTCTAGGGGGATGTGTCCCTGCCATGGCAGGGGGTTGGAACTAGATGATCTCTAAGGTCCTTTCCAGCCCTAACCATTCTGTGACTCTGTGATCAGATTAGGCTAGTTGAAAAAGTCAGTGATTACACTATTTGTATTCCTACCCTCTAAACATAGAATACTAATTATGTTTTTAAAAAGGCTAAAGGTCTTCTGGTTGATTATTGAGAAATAGAACTACTGTCCTAGTAAGTCTGTCAAAAAGTATGCTTTCTTCCTTGACTAGTTTCAGTTGCAGTTGTTAACCATTCCCACGGTAATGCTGTTGAATAAATGAGGAGGTAAATAAAACCACCTAAATTGCTCTTTAAAATAATAATTTGTAAGGGAAAATACAGGTAGTTACTGTGGGTTGGGGTTTTTTTTTGTATCAGAGAGGTGTTGCAACTAGGGGGTTTTATCTGTCTTAAACAATCTGAAGTATTTTGTGTTCTAACCTAACTACATAACACTGTTTAATTTTCCGTTCTTTTCTATGACATTCAGCTACCACAAGCCTGCTTGCAGCACTTTACAGTTTTATCTGTAGTATTGTGGCAGTAGCATTGTTGTACGGACTGTGCTATGGTGCCCTGAAGGTGAGCAAAATTTTACACACGGCATACGTGAATGTTTTGGGTTTTTTTCTCTGCTTTCTGGTATCTTAGATACTTAAATAGGCAAAAAAAGGAGTTAGAAAGACTGGTCTGATTTGATAGGGCTGTATACTTGCTCAGCTGTGATGTCAATAAAGAAGATGCCATGCAGGAACAAAGCAGAGGTGTATGATTTGTGCCTGCACTAACAGGCTATTTTTTTTTTTTCCAAAAACGTGTGACATTTATTGTCAGTTCCATTCTAAATTGGTTCTTGAAAAAAATAATCTAAGTAGCTTGTTTCTAGCACAGTCTTTGTGTATTAGTTTGTTAACCTCTCAAAATGGCTCATGTGAGTATTTTTTACAGTGCTGCAAACCAGAAATAGTATTTTCAAATTAATTTTTACTTGAAAAGAAACCAGGAACTAGTTTGAAGTGTCAAAGTGGAGATGGGTGCCTATCTAAAAGGTAGAGTTAGCTGGCAAAGCAGGGCCTGGCGGGGGGAACCCAAAACCAACAGCTTTTTCTTGCCTGAAATGTCGTTCTGTTTGAAAACAGTGTGGTTTTGGTCCTGTTTGTTGGTTTCAGGTGTGTGTCAATAATCAAATGTTCTCAGTTCATGATTAATTGCAGCATATGCACCTTCCAATGCAGAGCTGGCTAGCTTTTTTCCACTTTGACAGGATAAAAAGAGGAAATACTCCCATGATGCTATCACCTGCAGAACATCACTAGCTTTCTGTGAATTTGTACATTTGTCTCATTAGCCTTTTGCAAACACATCTGTTAAAGATACACAAGCTTTAGCAAGGAATCTCTGTGATCTCTGTGTCATCTCTGCAGATCCAGTACAGATCATGAAAACAAAAATAAAACCAGTGGTTTAATCTGAATTCAGCACATTAGAAAAAAAAAATCTGAGTAAAAACATATGTAACTTTCAAGATTAAGAAGTGACTAAATGCAACTGTAAGAACCTGTGGTCGCAAGGAATGCAGGAAATTTTTCATAAGGGTTATGAAAACTGATGACGTTAATGATTAAGATGGTGTAGGCTTAAAGGATGTATACTAAGAGTTTCTGATCTATACTTAGACATAGGTAAACATGGAACAATATTTTTGTACTAAAAGTCCTGTTTCATTTTTGTGGAATTGTAGTTAGTTTTTCCATTGTCTGTGATATACATAATTCTTCTATGTCAGATAAATGTTATACTTTGTCTCCTTTTTATTAACATTTCATTTCTGTCTCCAGGATTCTTGGGATGGGCAGCATATTCCAGTCCTCTTCTCCATATTTTGTGGTTTGTTAGTGGCAATATCGTATCATCTCAGCAGACAAAGTAGTGACCCTTCTGTACTTTTGTAAGTGACTCAGTTTGTGTCCCTTCCCCAAGGAATAAGCAAGTTGCAAGGGAACATTTTGAATGATGTTACACATTATTACTGTTTGGACTGGTAGTCATCAGCATTAACAAAACCAATAAGATATTGGCTGGGTAGTTACGAGAGAAACTCCCAAATTTTGCACCTAGTTCCTCCTCTAACAACAACCTTTCTTTGTGACTTCTGGCCGATCACTTATATGCCAAAATCTGATCTAACTGCCTGCTGATGTCCTCCAAAATGCCAGTCAGGTGCCATCTTTCTGCTGGTGCATTTGTGCTGAACAGCCTGTACCCGTTCTGTGTTTAAAGAGGTGCTCAAAGCACTAGTTTAGGTTGAAGACCACGTGTGGATTTTTTTTAACTGTTTCTCTGACTAAATTTGTTACTGTGTTCTTATCTTGAATATGTACTCAAAGCACTTGTTCAAATAATTTAATCTCAAATGCAAAACAATAAAGATCTGTTTTGGTGATGGGTGTTCCCATCTAGCATGGGGAAACATGTATTCATATTGCTTTTCTGAGTTGGAGTATCAATCTGATGATAAGAATATTTCTGATTCAGTTAATAATTATGTGTGTAAAACCAAATAGTTCCAGTAGGAGAAATGCCTCCCACAGAATAGCTAATAGAGGCTCAGTCATATACCTGGGTTAGGCAGAGCTTGAACTTGGATTTAAATTTAGCCATAATGTTGGGTGTATTTGACAAGCAGTAGTCTGGGGTTGATGGTGAGGGGCCTCTTCTGTGGACAGGGAGATTAATGATTTGTGAGTGTTCACACACTCGGGTTGACAACTAAACCTTGTCCTGTTGCTCGTAGTTCAGGTGACTTTACCCAGTTGGTATGAGGTCCTTGTCCCTAGAAACCTGTTCTTTTGTTCTTTCCAAGTACTAGAGCCTGGATGCTTATGCTTGGCCTGCAGGTTCACCTGTTTAGCCAGACGTGGCACAGTTAAGCATTGCAATGCATTGCAATATGTAATTGCCTTTGAAGACCTAGAGCTCATTCTGTAGTGAGCTTCATGTCTGTAAAATGAAATTTCTGTACTGCATAGAGTATTGTGAGAAACATCCCATTGAGGGGTTGCAAGACACTTAGGTATGGCTAGTAGAGCTGCATATGATCTTCTAAAAGCTTAGGTATAATTTTGTTGGCCATTAGTACCAGCAAGGTCTGATAAGAATTTAGTAGTTTGGTCAGCATGGCTAATTAATGAATTAATCAGGGTAGGATAGGTTTTTTTGTTGTTGCTGTTGAAGTTTGAATTAAACCAAGGAATTCTTGGTTTTCTAGTTGGTGTAGACAAATAGACCTCTATTAAGCTTTACATCAGGTTACATTTCTGTTCAGTTATTTATGAACTAAAGTTCTGTTTCATGAGTACTAAGAACTCCACTTAAAATTCAGCATCTATTCTGTTACTCCTGTTGGTACTGGAGAAACTGCTTGTTTGAGCATCTGGCTACTCGTCTTTAATGGTACTCAGTGTTCAACCAGAGAACTAATTCTTTTATGGAGTTGAGATCTCGTCTTTCTAAATTTGCTCAGCCTTGTGAAAGCACTAGTATGCTAGGATTATTTTTTTTCTTGTAATCAACTTGTAATAGAACTTTTGACTTTGTTATTCTTCTAAAACCACTTAGAACAATGCATGCTTTTCAGTGGGTTCTTTTTTTTGTCGTCTTTAAGCTCTTTAGTGCAATCAAAATTTTTTCCTAATTCTGAAGACAAAAACCCTGAGGATCCTCTGTCTGAAGTAAAAGATCCTTTACCTGAAAAGCTTAGAAATTCTGTGGTAAGTAGGCTTTTTAATTATTTTTTTTTTTAATCCAGTCTAAGAACTTACGTTGTGTTGGTTTGTCTAGCATCAGTCTGGATCTTACTTAGCTTACAACACTTGTTAATTACCATGGTCTTGATTAGAATGGATATCAGTGTTTCCTTTAAATCTGCAGATGAACCGATGTACTGCACTAAGAGTATAATTTTATATTGCATGTATAATTTTATATTGTTTAAAAGGAATTATGTGAGAGAATTGGCATTCCCTAGTGTAAATTCAGTGAAATATCATTGAGGATTTTCTTCTTGCTCATATTGATAATAATAAATGATTCTTACTTTTGTGCAGAAGTGAAAGAGTTAATGGCAGCAAAACAATATTAACTCAGTATTTCTAATAATTGTGAGCAAGAGCTTTGTGCATGGTGTTCCGGAAGCAGAAAATAAAAATGATGGAAAGTGTTGAAGGGTTTTTTATGGTTTGTGGTTTTTTCTTTTTCCTTAAAGAGCAGATGTAACCTCTTCCATTTACTTTGGCACATGCTTTGAATTTTTTGTACAGATTCACTCTAAATATTTATGAAAGTAGTAATATTTAAATATTGTTTTTTTCACATGGTGGAGCACTAAGTAAAAGACTTAAGAAGCTTAGTATGTTTAAATTCTACAAAAGAAGGTTGAACATCCATTTAATCTTGTGTAGGGTTTGGCTGTAAGGGAATAACAGTATAGATGAGTTTCTCCTAGTACAGCAGGCACAAGTGTGACAAGATGCGGCGTGTGTAAACTGCAAGCAAGTAGAGCAGAGAAACTGCAATTCTTTTAATGCTTAACAGGAGAGAATGACTGTAGGAGTTGTGAGCTCCTCTTTAGCTCTCAAACTGTGTTGTTAGTCACCAAGAGGGCTGGGGAGCTAAGGATTGTGATACATTCTTTTTTTGTGTGTTTTTTAAATCAGGACTTACTGATGTAAGAAAAAAAAAAAAAAAGTAGTATCCTAAGAAGTTAAGACCTTGCGGCAAGAATAGCTGTGTGTAATTATTTGGCCGATTTTGGAGCAGTTAATCCTTTAATGATTTTTCTGGGCTGAAAATATTAATACTGTATTTACAGAGTGGGAACAGGTCTAAATTTGGAGACTCTGAGCTGTAGTGGCCCTAAGTGCGTATTGCCCCCTTGTGACTCAGTCTGGCATTACTCATTTTGTTTTTGTTTTGGTTTTTTTTTTTTGCCTGTTGTCAACAGCTTGTCTTAATTTTTTTTAGGGGTAATGGAAAATTCAGACTTATTCCTCGGGGTCATTCCAAAGCTGTCCTTTACCTTTCTGGATGAGGAAAAAGGGTTAAACCCTAGTTTAACCTAGTTGGTCTGCCTGGTCCTTAGCTCTAGGCATCTGTCTTCCAGAGCTCTTAATTGCCCCATAGTCTAAGCAATTTCCAGGTCACGAATGGGAAATTTGGTTAGCCCTTCCAGCTCTCTGATCAGTGCTCTGGGGAGCTCCTTATACTCCCTCATAGTCCAGAATGCAAGAGACAATATATTGGGTGTATTAATTTATCCTGCCTCATTTTGTGTATGCATCTTTCCACTTAACTTATGTGAGCTAATGCTCTTAGCCAGAAGATTTATCATGTGAAATTCCTGATAACTTCAATGGAAGTAATTAACACTGGCATAATTTGAAAATATTTAATCAGTTTCAGTGTTATGGCTGATGAACATTAAGAATCTGAAGAGGACACACCAAGCTAGTATTTTTCTAAAATTATTTTGTTTTGACTCTCCAGAGTGAACGATTGCAGTCTGACCTGATTGTGTGTATAGTCATCGGTGTACTCTATTTTGCAATTCACGTCAGTACAGTATTTACAGTTTTACAGGTAAGCTGTTCCGTCATGTCTGCTGTTTGTCTTGTATATACAAATACTTCTGGCAGTGCACTGGGTCTCCTGACTAGTTGTAGATAGTCTTTAAATATATAGTGTGACATAGTACATATTAGTCTAGCTAATATTATACTGTTTTGGATATTTTTAATGTGTATATGTGACTCTTGCTTGATGGTGGTGACATGGGACCAGATCCTGTGCTTTAATTTGTTTAAGTAAAGGCATTTGCCTAAAGAGTTGCAGTTGCTGAATTTCTTACTTTGATATTCCTGTAATGGAACCATTGGTTGGCTTATGGACAGCCTAATATCAGGCAAATGAAAGCTTCTTGTATGTATTTTGGATGGATTTTACCCTCCTGCTGCTGTCTACAGTTAAAGTAAGAAACTAATTTTAAAAAGCATGTGCGTTTAGGTAGCTTCAGGTTTTCAGGTGAAGTGTCCTACTTAAGCAGATATGGTAGTTTTTTTCCTAAGGAAAATATCTCTTCTATTGTATGGCTGGACTTCAGCACTCCTCCCAAATGTTGCCTTCTCCCATGTTTGAGAAACTTGACTATATGCTCTTCACCAGTTGTATAGTTCAGGCTTCACAGAGTTTCTGAATCAAGAGCTTACAAAAAGATAAAGCAATCCTACTTTTACTATGACATATCTAGAAATCTGGAGAAAATTTCAATGTATAGAAAGCATTACTGTGAAATTCAGTCATCGTACTATGTTAATAGAGCAGTATTTTGACTTCTGTGAAAGAGTTTGGTCTTGATGGGAAGCTTTTATTCACCTTTTCAAGAGAAAGTAAGATTAATTATTTGTTTTTCCTTATGCTTATACCTCCTTTTATTCATCAAATCAGAAAGTGAATTGGGTTCAGCCTTTAGAGGGTAATGGCTTTATCATTTATAAAATGAAATGCAGTTGGGTCAGAAGCAATGGACTATAAAGGAAGATTGGTGTGCTATTTGCCTTGAGATGCTTCTCAACTTAGTGAAAATTTGTTAGAAATAGATGGTTTATTCTCTCATAGGCATTTCTTGTTTGATCTTAAAGTTGATAATGCAGCTTCTTGTGAAGAAATACATTCCCGAGTTACTATTACAGAAGTGCCTGCCTAGATGCTGGAAAGGGTATTACATTATTAGTGTATGATTTTGTTTGTAAAACACGAACCTTAATTTCTTCAATTCTTCTTTTTAGCCCATTTTAAGTTATGTTCTCTATGCATTGGTGGGTACAGTAGGCTTTGTGACCCATTATGTTCTGCCTCAACTCCGAAAGCAACTTCCTTGGCATTGCTTTTCTCACCCGCTGCTGAAAACCAAGGAATACTATCAGTTTGAAGTCCGAAGTAAGTATTGTTCATGACACTTTTTTGAACTTGCTGTAGTTGCTGACCGACTTGCGTTACCTATTGATACACTTACTCTCTTTTCTTTATTACTGGAGTATTTAATGACAGCTGATCTAGAAATGTCTTAGTTTCTCAGTTCCTCATGCTTTGATTCCGTGACGTTTTATGTGTCTTTTAACTGATGATGATAATATATTACATGTGCTAACATTATCTCAGAGGAGTTCCATTGAAGCGCAGTCTTCAAAATCTTAAGTTGCAGTTTGTGCTAATGGTTGCCTTAATGATTTTTTTTATAAAGGTAGACTGTGTTTCACTAGGTATTTCATCGAGATAGTAAGTTTTCAAATGTTGAAGTTATTAGGTATGGCAAATGCTGTTGGAGACTTCATTTTGGCATGGATTTGATTCTTAATGGTATTGTGGACATGTTTATCAAGAGAAAGTAGTGCAAGTGGGCCGCTAATGGAAAAACACACTAAGGAACCAGTCTTGCTGGTTGATCTGCATAGACACGCACTTGCACCTGGTGTTAAAGGCTACGTTCCTGGGAAATATTTCCCTGGAAGCTGCAGAAAGTATGAAGTTAGTCATACTGCTGATCAGTTTTCCAGGGTGGACAAATGTAGCAGTAGATTGTGTGGTCTTCACTGTTGAAGTGTTTTTATTGTTAATGGCAGACTTGAGAAATTTCTGTCAAAAATGGCTTAGAAGCTATTGTGCTTTTTCTCTTCAGATAGTTTTCAAGGTAAGACATTAATGAAAAGAAAGTGAGCATTCTGCTGCTTTCAGGAGCAGAGAATTATCAGAATTGATTTGCAAACTTCCTACCTTTGTAGCAGCTATACAGTGTGATTTTTTTTCACTGGTGTCTAGATTGTGGACTTTTTTGGAGTGGTTGGGTGTAAAGAGGGATAAATATGAATAGTAATTGTAACATGATGCCAAATTCTGTTTGGAGGAAGAAGTGAAAAGTGCAACTGTATGCCTTAGATTTTAAATCTACGTAACTAGAGAAGCTACAGTTGGTGCCCTTTGGCTGATACCTGACTTCATTATTTCCTTATGTAGTAGTCTTTTCAGGAAAGATGAGAGTCGTATCCAGTTGTGTTAAATGTAGCTCTGTAGCATCTCCCAGTTTGGTCCCTGTAACTTGGAGAGAATTCGTGTCGTGTCAATGACTAGTTGTCCTTACGGCTTCTGTTGTAGAAGGCATGTACAGTCATCTATAGCAGTGAAGAGGGGTGGGCCTTTTTCTAGCCTCTTTCAGGTATACCTTTAACCCCTTAGATATGCAGCAATGTTTAACATAACTTTTGGCATAGGTTCTTCCAGCCTATATTTGTATTGCCTTGCAAAATACATTTTCTTATTATCTTCATTTGCATTAATTTGAAACATAGCAATCCTGTTACATATTTTGCAATTATTGTCAAAGTTCAGAAGGAGTTCTTAAATCTCAGACGTTTGTCTTGGTAGGTTACATGTGTTCTTCTGCATTGTGGAGTTGTAAACCAGAAATTGTTCAGTTCAGATATGGTTGGAAAGCATCCTTTTGCGTTAGATAATGCATCATGTCAAACAGCTTCATCAGTATCAATGTTTAAATTTTTGAAGAGGTTGCAAGCCAGTTTATTTCCTGCCACGTGCAGTAAGCAAGTAGTTTGCAAACTGTTATATTGTAATACATTTCGTATAGATGTGTAACAGAGCAAAAACTCCACTGGGGCTACCAATAGTAGCTTACAAGGAGCTTCTCTTTATTTCAACTAGATAAAACTATGAAAGGCCAGTGTAAGAGTACAGTTAGTGTTTGGCTCCACGGATTACTGGGTTCAAGAGTCTTTATTCTGTTCGCCGAGTTTGATTTAACAGTGATATCTGATTTCTTCTTTTTAATATATCTTGATAGGTGCTGCACATGTTATGTGGTTTGAGAAACTTCACATTTGGCTCCTTTTTGTAGAGAAGAATGTTATCTATCCACTGATAGTCCTCAATGAGCTTAGTAGCAGCGCTAAGAATATTGCTAGTCCAAAGAAACTGGATACTGAGTAAGTATAAAAGGCTATCGAGTAATCTGAGTATGTCTGCTATGGGGGGAAATTAAATAGTGAGTTCTGGCCTCAATGGGAAGACAGTCAGTGTTATTGTCTTAAAGCTAAGGCAAGGAAAAAATAAAGTTTTTCTTTATTTGAAAGCTCTTACAGAACCAAGTCACCAGAGTACTAGAATTATCTAGTAGTATGATATCAGAATTTCCTTGTTGATCATCAGCGTCTATAATATGATTATCCGGACTGCAAGTTCCAAGATAGTGACAACATGTTTTGGTATTTTGTCAGGTGTAAACTTAAGACTTATGTAATGTTCCCTGAGTTGGTGTGCCAGCTTGCAGCCCCTCTACAGCTTTCTGCTCTCATCAAGTAATTGCCCATGCCTTTCAGCCCCTAAGTGTAATCTGTATCCAGATGGAATTGCACACTGCCTCTTAAATTGAGCCTCAGTTATAATCCCTCAAGCAGTGTATCTGATTGTCTCAGCAAATGAGAGTTCAGTAATGGGCCCTGCAGTTTTTGCCTCCAAGAACAGTGACCAGGTGGCTTTTTTAGATTTGAAGTTCTACTGATTTAGAACAAAAGCATTGTAGAGAAAACAAATCTTGAAACAAAATGGAATATGTATTTGGGAGAGGTGTTGGATTTTTTGGGTGTGGGTTTACTTGTTTTAAGTTTAATAATCCCTGTATCTAATAAGTTCTTGCTTTGGGTTCATTACTCTCGTCACTACAAGACCTTTGGGAGGAACATTGTCATTATGTTATTTTAATGTTATTTTTATAACCCCTTGATCTCTGTTACAGTCTCTGAAAAAGAATATCCCTGTAAGTTTATCATTAAGTTGCAGTTCCCCCAATATAAGCTAGAGCAGTGCAGTCATGCAGGAAATAATGATAATCCAGTGTTCATTAACATCCTCTTGCTGATTAACCTAGAGCACTTCTAGCATTTTTGCATGTCAGTATTCATAACCTAAATTAAATACCAGTTCTCTGTGCAGAGTACAAGGATATTTCATCTCTGGGTTGTGGTGGGGTTGGTTTGTTTGCAAGACTCTTACAAATAATGCTAATCCTTGAGCATTGGTTGGCTTGAGAATACTGATAGAAATACTTGAATAGTAACCTTTAAAAAAAGAAATCTGAAGTTGTTTTTAAAAAAACATCAAACCAAACCAGACCCACACACACCCAAACTCCAAAGGCAAACCCAAATCTAAACCTTGAGTTTGAAGAGTTTGGCATCGCATGACAGTGTAGTGGTTTTAAAACCCTGCTGAAGCCCGGACAGACAATTTAGGGAGGCTTTAAACTACTTTCAGACAGCAGATAAGTAACTGTTCTGTGTGAATTTCTTATACAGGTTGGGTGCTTTAATGATCACAATAGCTGGCTTGAAGTTACTGCGTTCATCATTCAGTAGCCCAACGTGCCAGTACGTCACTGTTATTTTCACAGTGCTCTTCTTTACTTTTGATTACAAAAGTTTTACTGAGACCATGCTGCTAGATCTCTTCTTCATGTCCATACTCTTCAGCAAGGTAACTTTAACTCTCTATTTCTAGGTGTTTCAGGTTATCCAAAAGGGAAAACAGATAGTCCTGACTGAAAGGACTGATGATCTGGAAGCTTACCTATGAGTACTGTAGTCAATATGCTAAAAGACAGCTGAGACTTCTCCTTCCCAAAGCACTGATGTTTGCTTGAGAAAGCATATGTAACTTTCTAAACATCTCATGAGTTTCTGTTAGTAGAACAATGAAGCGCTTATTATTTTACTTGCTTCATTATTACATCCTTTTTGTAAGTCTCAAGGGTTCTGGTAGACCAGTAAGAACTCTAGGCTCTAGGGTGACCAGTAAGTTCCTCAGGATATTATTGTACTGCAGAGCATGTTGATTCTTAACCAAATCACTACATTTCTCTTATCTATTTTTTTTCTTTTTTTTTTTTTTTTCCCCCTGTAGCTTTGGGAACTCTTTTATAAATTGAGATTTGTATATACCTACATTGCTCCCTGGCAGATCACGTGGGGATCAGCCTTCCATGCATTTGCCCAGCCCTTTGCTGTGCCACGTATCCTTTGAAAATGCAAACCTTTTCCTGAAGTCGTGTATTTAAAACTTCCGAATGGTGTGTTATAATGGATTGTGTAGTATGGGCTAACTCTACTGTATGAACAGGTTTGTCTGGTGAGTGTTTATGAAAAACTGTGCACACTTTCTGCCTTGCTGCAATGCTACAAATAATATGGTAGCAGATGGAGTAGGAATAGGATTCTGACATAAACAAAACATAGAGCAGGAATTACTTCATTCTGAAAATGACACAGCTTTTCTTCTGACACTCATTCCCTTTTTCAAGAGTCACTAACTGATTTTAGTTTTTGAGTTTTGCATTTTAAGCTTCTGTAGACTGGTTTGAATGGAGTGCTGAGTTAGTATATTCTCTGTAGAATTTTGAGAATGAGAATGACCACCATGTCTAGTGCCAAATTTTCACCTCTATCTGTTTTTAAAAACAAAAACAATCTCCTTGTTGCTGGAGATACTGTGAAGATACTTCTCTGCATAAAAATTCTCAGAGATCTTATTTTCCTTTTAATTGGTGTTGCTGTCTGTTTCAGGTACTATCACAGAAGCTTGGAAAAAAGTAGTTGTTGCTTTGCTTTCCTTAATTCTGTTATTCTGCAGATTCTGCAATGTTGTTTGTCCAAGCAGCTGTGTCAGCTTTCTTCTCTACTCCACTGAATCCTTTTCTGGGAAGTGCAATATTCATCACTTCATATGCCAGGCCTGTCAAATTCTGGGAAAGAGACTACAAGTAGGTGAAATAAGACCTTTAAAATTTCTGTCCTTTGTTTTTAGTAATGTAACTATGGCTAAAAGTGTTGGTTTGGGTTTTTTGGTGTGTCTGTGTGTTTTTTTTCTTCCTCCCAAGTGCTGCTATTTTTTTTTCCCCAGAGAAAACTAGTTTATGGCACTGCAAGTTTTCAATGAACTTGCTTCTGAAATACTGCAGCAGCTGGTTTTTATCCTAGGAACATTTGCTTTAGCTTCTTAGGTAATCTCTACTTAGAGGTATGCCATCCCGGTAATTATTTTAAACACAAAAATTATACCATTGTAAAACACAAGTTTAATCAGAAAGCAAATTTAGGTACAAAAAGGTTTGGGGGGGGCAGTTCATAACTGTATTTGACCTGTGTTCTTTATTGCTCATTTCAGAGCTAAAACTGGCTAGCCTGAATATAAAAAATCTTCAAAGTAAATCTTTTTTGATCAAGGTGGAATCAGTAGTAAGAGATTCTTATGTCAGATTATACCTCCCTGTGTTTTATTTCTCCAAAGTCCGCGATTGATGGATGATCAGACCAGTGGGTTGTTAGATAAACAGCACAGGGCAAGATGAGTGGATAGTTCTGATATTTGTGGAGAATTAATTTTTCATTTCACTGCTTTATTGCTTTTTCTCCCTTCTAACAATAGAACAGTTTAAACAGAATGTCCCAAATATATACGTTGAAGAGTTAAGCTTGTAATTTCAGCCAATGAAATGACAACTTTCTGAAAATTGCCCTTTCATTGAAGTCTACTAGAATGTTAGCTGTGCTGATTTAAGTTGACTTGTCACATCTAAAGCTTTATGATATCTGTCTGAGAAAATATATACACTTATATCTAAAGCTGAATATTATTCTATGGCTGCCTACTGTGGACAAACTTTATTAGGTATTGGAACATAATGCTGTTATAGGCAGAATATACTTTTGCATATGAGAAGAGCAGTGCATTTGCATGTAAAATTATTCTAAAATTACTTTTTGAAACTATTTCAGTGGGAATATTTTGTAACAATTTTTATTCAGTTAATAGTTCCTTCCCTCAGATTTTCTTAGAGTAATAAATTTTATGTTGAGTATTCTTTATTTTATTATTTTCAGCACAAAGCGTGTGGATCATTCAAATACAAGACTGGCTTCGCAGCTTGATCGAAATCCAGGTAACCTTCCTAGTCTGTTTTTGGTGGGTTTTTTGTTTTTTGGATAGTGGCAGTTTTTTCAAATACAAGTGGCTTTCATAGGATTTTTATGAGATTCATGATCAGTTTGCCCTCTGATCTTCTCAAACCCTGCCCAGCCTTTCTGTTGTTACTTTTTACTGTTACTTTCTCCTCCATCATCTCTCTTGCTTTATTCTTTAGATTCTAAGCTTTTCTTGTTTCCCCTTTTTTGTGTGTCTGCTTTACTTCTTTATCTATATTTATAGGATTTATTGAGCTGTTTTGCTTTTTATTCCTCTTAAGTAATTAAAAAAAGACAAACATTATTTGAGGATGCCTTAATGTCATGATGATGAGACTAGTATGACAGTCATTACTGAGATACTCCTGTGCTCATTTTCTTTTGTGCTTTGTTATGTGGAATAGACTGATGGGGGATGCATGAGTGGAACTGAAGGAATAATTTGGAAAACGGAGGAGTGACTAGGAAGGGAAAAAATGTGGTCAAAAATACTAAATCTTACTTAACATTAATTTGGAGTAGTTGTCCCTTAAAAAAAGGGCGGCAGGGTGGAGAATGAACTTGAAACGACATTGCCGTTGGAAGTGTAGGATTCAGTGTGACACGATAATTGACATTCAAGCTTGATGTTTTTCTGCAGATTCAGATAATAACCCAAATCCAATCTTTCTGTAGGTTCAGATGATAACAACCTGAATTCAATCTTCTATGAACATTTAACCCGTTCCCTTCAGCACAGCCTATGTGGAGACCTGTTGTTGGGTCGGTGGGGCAACTATAGTACTGGGGACTGCTTCATCCTAGCCTCTGACTACCTCAATGCACTAGTACACCTTATAGAGATAGGAAATGGCTTGGTCACCTTCCAGCTGAGGGGGCTTGAATTCAGAGGTGAGTGTGTTAACACTTCCTTAACTGTCTGTGCTAAAAAGTGCACTTCTGCTTTAGAAACTTCGAATTAGTTTCAGTTCCATCCTGTAAATTAATTGTTTTGAAAATGGACTGCAGGGCCTCGTTATGCCCTTGTCACTTGGAAGGAAAACTAGCTTGCTCTAGCAGAGTTGATGCTTACTCTCTCTTTCTGTTTTAGTGAAACATGGTTACCCTAATTGATTCTTAGAGACACCTAACTAAAATGTGATCCTAGAGTGATAAATTAAGCTATCCAAATCTTTTGTGTCCATTGGTAGGTAGTTCACTTGGTGTTACAGAGGTGTAATTGGAGATGGGTTGGATTCGAAACACTTTTAGACAAAAGTCAACATAAAGTGTTCAACTGTTTCTTCTTTTCTCTATTTTCTCCTAAGGAACTTATTGCCAGCAACGAGAAGTAGAGGCCATCACTGAAGGTGTAGAGGAAGATGAAGGCTTTTGTTGCTGTGAACCGGGCCACCTTCCTCACATGCTTTCCTTTAACGCTGCTTTTGGGCAGCGCTGGCTAGCTTGGGAAGTGCTTGTGACAAAGTATGTTCTGGAGGGTTATAGCATCACTGACAACAGTGCAGCTTCCATGCTTCAAGTCTTTGATCTCCGGAAAATTCTCACCACTTACTATGTGAAGGTATGATTCAGATCAGTACAACCCTTGGGGGGAGGTAGGCTGGATGACATCTGAGAACTGCTTAATGTCTTGAGTGTCTAATGTCTTTCATATGAGGATCATAGAACGTGATACAAATTATAGATGTATGAACACCTTTGTCGAAGTTTGCTGTACTGATGATTACTTGGTACTCTCGTGCATGAGCAGGACAATGACCCTGCAGTCTAGAACAGAGGGGACACTTTCTAGCTGAAGCTGCAGTAGAAACTTGAAAGCTGTTACTCAAATGTAATAACTGTGTTGTAAATGAAAAGGTAAATAAATAATGTCTTTCTCTGGGAGAAAGCCAAGCTGCTTTGGTGTTTAAAAGCTGTCCAAACCCATCTTCTGTGTTTTCTTGTTTTGTTTTGTGGTGGTGTGGTGGTTTTTTTGTTTGGTTTGGTGTTTTTTTTTTTTTTTTTTTCCCTTAAGCCCTGCAGTTTTAAAGAGGACTGTAGGTAATCAGCTTACTAATCAAGATCTTTCATAACCTACTGTCTTTCAGAGAGCTAAAAAACTTCAGATTGAAGTATTTCCAAGATATTATACGCACACACTCACACAGAAGTTGTTGGGTTTTTTCCCCAACGCAAGGGTGTTAAACTGTCTTGTCTTTTATTCAGCATTTTAATTCTTTAGAAATTCAATATCTAAGTCTCCATGTTAACTAGATAAAAATTACTATGGTTTGTTTGTGTTTCTGCAAAATTACAGTGAGAGTCCTGTCCCATCCTTTTTTTTTCCTTTCCTTATTCCTTCAGTGCATGCTTCAGAAATCTTGACAGTCTTTGAAAAATGTGCCTATATGCAAACCTGTGTTGTGTTTTCTGTGTAAATTTATTGTGTCTATGAGCTAAATAAATGCCGCTGTGTATCAGTTTTGTTTGTTACAGGCAAATGATGCAAATAAGTTGGAACAATTGAGATTGACTTTTTTTTTTACTGCAATACTGACTCTCATTTTTAACTACTACTGTTTCAGGGAATCATCTATTATGTCACAACATCCCCCAAGCTAGAGGAATGGTTAGCTAATGAGACAATGCAGGAAGGTCTGCGGTTGTGCACAGACCGCAATTATGTTGATGTAGACCCAACATTTAACCCCAATATTGATGAGGATTATGACCACCGTCTAGCAGGGATCTCAAGAGAGAGTTTCTGTATGATATATTTGAACTGGATAGAATATTGCTGCTCTCGAAGAGAAAAGGTAAGTATGAACATATGAGGAAAGCCTTTCACTATTCTAAGATGGCCTCATTTTTTTCCCCCAGTGTTGATTTCACTTACAGCATGATTTACTATTGATTATTTTAAAATTAAGATTTATAATTGAAATATTAATTTATAGTTTACTGGGTTTGATCTTCTGCTCTTGAGATGTGAATTTTAATAAATTCTGTAAGTAGTGTATGATTTGACCTGTTCGTTAATGAATTTTCAGTTACCAGCTCAAATCAGTTGAATCTTAGGCATTTATCTGCATACAGAGGGGTATGTTTATAGAATTACGTTTTGTGCTTAGATGTCAGTGTTTACAAATCCACCCTAACTTAAAAAAATCCAAAACAAAAACCCCTCAAATACCTGTTGCCAGCTTATAAGACTGACTGCTTCTTTCTTACTGGTCATACTGTACCACTCCTTTGGACCACTGTAATTGTTGGCTTGTGCACATGATCATGCCATATTCAACCCCTTTCCTCTCTCCAAATCCTTCTACTGTTTGAATAGAAACATTAGTATGTTTGTAGAGGAATGCCTTCACCCCTTACTGTGTACAAACCAACCTGTATGTGGTATAGTCTGAAGTAGCATTGCCTTTGAGAGTACACAGAAATTAACTGAGATTAAGGGGACAGGAATATAATTGGAATTTATATGCTTAATGAAGGATGTGAGACTTCGGAGTTCAGCTTTACTTTGGAGGTAAAAGATTAATTAGGAGCCCATTTTAACTGGTGTAAGATTTAAAGCGTTCTGCAGTCAAATGACAAACAACAGCCAGAGAAAACTGTTTCCCTCCAAGTCATGATCTTGTGAAATATTGTGTAGGTATTGAAAATAAGGTTTAGTTACTTAAATGCATGATGCTGTTATCTAGAGCATTGTATACCCTATTAGTGGCTTTGAGCTGGGGACGAGTTTTCCCCAAATAAAGCTGTAATCCAGGGAAGTTTTCAGTTAACTCAGAATTATATACCCCTAACTGGTTAGTGAGAATCCACTTTATTCACTAGAATACTTCTATCTTAACTCCATAATTTTGCTGATCAGCAAATTGCATACACAGTATCCATGAGGAATGTTGCATGCGTCTGTTCAGCTTGCAATTTGTCTTACTGCAAATACAGTATGTGTGTGTCTGCCTTTACATCTATTCTACATACTTGCAAAAGTTTTAAAAAAAAGAATTCCTTTTGGAAGTCTGAGCAAGAGTGACTGGTGTGGTAGGTACATATGCACACTCGAGTTTGTGTACCTTTGTATGTGCTTGGATCTTTTTACTCCTTCTGGCAGAACATTTTTCTGTGACACTCTTTTCACCTGACTCTTCTTTTTTCTTTTGTTACTACAAGCCACTGGATTCAAGTAAAGACTCGCCCCTGGTGACATTGTGTTATGGACTGTGTGTTCTAGGGCGGAGAGCACTGGGAACAGCTTCACATCATATGTCTAGGTAATAAAATAGTTGTTGTAAGTAAGCTACCCTTTGTCAAAATCCCTCAGGGTTTCTAGGTTAGGTATTAGATGAGTAGCTCTTCATAAAAAGAAGAGATATTTAATGTCATCTTTCCTTAAACTGGACAGATATGCTGTGTAACCTGTCTTTGTTATACCAGTCTGTGAAACGTAACCAAAGAACAGCAAATGAGGGAGAACTTGAATTCGAGCATTTTGTTTTATCAAACAAATGCAAGGTGAGAATTCTGGTGTGGGTAAGCACCAGTGATAACTGATGGAAAAAAAAAAAAAAAACAAAACTGGTTGAGTTTTGAAAGTAAGCTCCATTTCGTGCTCTAGGTGTGTGCCCTATATGGAAATAGGGGGAAGAAGAGGACAACTTCTTAAAATGAAGAACATACATCTTGATGGAAGTTAGATCAGACCGTTGTGATAAGTTTCACAGTTTAGCTGGCTCTGTGGCAAGCAGTTGTGTTTCATACTCATCTCCTTCGGCTCAACTCTGTCATCATATGGCAGCCTCTTTCTTGCAGACTGGCAGCCTCAACTTACTTTAGAAAGCCAGTGTAAAATAGGGTTGTATGTTTCAGGAAATCACAAGGAGATGGTTTAAAAAGCAAATAAAAAGAGGCATAATCAAAGGTGGTAGCTGTTGGTCAGCTGGGTGCCACCTGTAAAACCTGTTCTGCTTCACTACTGTTGACTAATTCTTCTAAGTGACAGCCAATTGTTCCCTGAAGGTCTTGCAGATATGCAGTTGCAAGAGTAATCAAAGTGTATTTGGTTTTTCGTTCCTAAGTTAGCTTAGTAAAAGGAAATGATGCCTTTAGGCATGAGGAAGTTGTTCAAATTTTTATTCTGTACTAAAGCATGCACAACTGAAGCTACATATCCTTGTTAGCTGGTCCGTTGTGGTGTTATATTCCCTGAAAAATTTACTCTGTGAAAATCTTCGGAATAAAGTCAAGCATTCCTCACAGTGCTCATGTTTACTTTAGTCCATGTAAGTAGTCTGTTGTGTGTATGGTGTATTACCCGTTCGGTTCACATAGACATTTACTGTCCAAGTTTTGCTTACACACACACCCTTACTCATATGTTCTTTTCTTTCTGTCTTATCCTGTAAGTTATCTTTATAGAGAAGAATTGTGTGCCTTTCTGTACAGCTCAGTATTTTCTGCTCTTGTCAGTGATGATAAGTGATCATAATTATGAATATGTTTATATTTCTGTTAATATTCAGGCTGTTTTCTTCTTTTTTTCTTTTTTCCTTTTTTGTCTTTTTAATTTTTTAATTATTTATTTATTTTTACCTTAACAGTAATCTGGAATCCTTCTTGTATGGCCTGCATGCCCTATTTAAGGGTGACTTCCGTATATCTTCAATTAGAGATGAGTGGATCTTTGCTGACATGGAATTGCTGAGGAAAGTAGTGGTTCCTGGAATACGGATGTCACTTAAACTACATCAGGTGAGAGATTACACGGGAAGATGTGTTCAGTTCTTTTTGTTTTTGTGCATTCATTCTTTTATAAATAAGTGACTGGGAGAGAGAAAAAAGAGGAAGAGAACACAAGGGCACGTGGTAGAGATGGACAACTGAAAATGAGGGAGTATCGTGTCCTGTCCTTTGTTCTATTATAGCTCATCTGGAAGGTGATATAGAAGAAAAGGGAATGCAGTTTATGCTCAGAGCTTGAAAGTTACAGCATATGTGGATGAGAGAACATGTCAAGCCCTGTTTCATATCCATCTAGAGATAATTCCCTAATGAACAGTCTTACTGATATTTTTTTCTCCCTCTTCTCCTCCCCACATATACGCAATTGGCTTGAAAGGTTATCATGCCGTTCAAAGTGGCACAGCCCTCTCTAGCTGTCCAGTGGGAGTCATTTTTTTCTTGTTCTTTTTTCTTTGAAGTGTTGTAGTAACAGACACTTTGGTTTTACTCATTGATGCTGTCAGTAAGGTTTCCGGTAAGAATGAGAAGGTTACTCTTCAATAAGCTGAAATTGGGGTCAGTCTTTAAAGTGGTGTGAGGGTGAAGATGAACAATCTCAAATTCTGTCCAGTGCATCTATTAACTAAGCTCAGCAAGTAAAAGAAAGCACATACTGAGTGATGAGTGCTCTGTGATGGGGGGGGGGGAAAGTGATGATACTGTAGAAGAACAGATTGCTTGAAAATCATAGTAAGTAGGCAAATCTTAGTTGTACTTTTTTAATAATAAAGTTGCGTTTTTTGCCTTCATTGCAGAGTTTAGAAGTCCTCCAAACTTGCAGTGATGGAATCAACTCATGTAACACAGACTCCCTGAATTTAGGAGAATAAGTGTTAGGAGTACATATAGCAAAGTAGAATAATTACAAAATCATTGTTGAAAAGAGAAGTACCACTTCAACAATTCTGGAGAGGTCTCAGTTATTTGGGTTACTGTGCAGAATGGACTTGAATGAAAAGTGAAAAAAATACAAATATTTCTAACAATAAAAGATTTTTAAATTTATATTTTTGCATTAATCTATAAAGGGTGATTTTATTCACATATACAATAACGTATCGAGGCTTCAGCCAGTGTTGGAAACTTAGCTATGAATCACTATCCTTTAAGTAATGTGACCTGATACTGAATTGAACTTGCAAATTTTGTTTCTATTTGGCTGGCAATAATATAAGTTGTGTCATAATATCTGATGCTGAAATAGTCTGTCATCAAGTATTAATGTGAACTTTTTAATAAAAAACTACAGGTAAAATTTATTGGTTTTCCTCCTCTTCATATTTTCATATAATACAGTCTAAGTGAATAATCAGTGCTTTACTTAAGTGTGTTTTACAGTTGGGAGACTTGTGAATAAGCAAAGAAGCTAAAACGAAAATGCTTTTGCAGGCAATATAAGTAGATATAAATCTAGTGTAAAATTCAACTAGAAATTTACTTGAATCAATAGTAGGCGGGTCCTTCCAATAATTTTGGTTTTAAGTTAAAAAAAGAAGCAAACGCAAACAAATGGAACTAATCTGTTGGAAAAGAGGTCTTTAACAATGTTCTTTAGTAGATATCTGATATTTTTGTTATCTAATTCTGTATAATGCACTAACTCTTGTGATTTCTATATGTAATTATGTCTGAAATGTTAATCATGTCTTACTGAACATGTGTTCTTGGAAACAGGATCACTTCACTTCTCCAGATGAATATGACGATCCTTCTGTCCTTTACGAAGCCATAACAACCCACGAAGAAAATCTAGTTATAGCACATGAAGGGGACCCTGCTTGGCGGAGCGCAGTTCTTTCCAATTCTCCCTCCCTCCTTGCTCTGCGTCACGTGATGGATGATGGCACCAATGAATATAAAATCATTATGCTGAATAAGCGGTATCTCAGTTTCAGGGTCATTAAGGTAAGCTTTGTGTACGTTCCATGACGTGACAGTATGCTATGGTATATTTTAATAACTATACCAAACTGCTACTTCAACTCAACTCATTACTTTCTTGTTACTGTTCTGTCATTGCTAGGGCTGCTGCTTCTCATATAGTGGGAGTATTTAATCAGAAAATCGTTTCCTGACTTAAAATATCTTATTTCTCATCCTGTTCTTAAATTTGCTTTATTCTCACTGTTGCAGCCTGTGTCCCTAAGTTCAGCCTTTCAAAGAAGGGAATGCGAATGCTCGCAGTTCTGCAGTGCAATATTACATACACCTGTGAAGCCCTAGGGATAGCAAAGCAGTCATCACACACTCTTGTTTTTTCACTTTCTGACACAGCCTTTCTGCTTGGCTTTTGCAGGTGAATAAGGAGTGTGTGCGTGGCCTGTGGGCAGGACAACAGCAGGAGCTTGTCTTCCTGCGTAATCGTAATCCAGAAAGAGGAAGTATTCAAAATGCAAAACAAGCTCTGAGGAACATGATCAACTCCTCTTGTGACCAGCCCATTGGGTACCCAATCTACGTCTCACCTTTGACTACTTCCTATTCGGATAGTCATGAACAGCTTAAGGAGATTCTCGGGGGAGCTATCAGCTTAGGAAACATTAGAAACTTCATAGTCTCCACATGGCACAGGTGAGCTGAGGAAATGAGTTCTCATTAGTACGTGTTCCAGCTCTCGTATTCTCTTAAATAGTCTTATGCATGCCCAACACAGCATAATTTGTAATATCCAGTCACATAAAAATAAATAAGCCTTGACATTTATTTCAGGCACATCTGTGGCATATGGCAACTGCATTGGTACAGGGTTAATCTTTAAAGCATATAAGTAATACCTCACAAACTATGTAAATGAGAGGTCAGAAAAAACAGGACAAAGTCTAGATGCAGGAACTACAACTTCAGTTCTAATGTCAGGTCTGATAATGAGAGACGATGCAACTTCTGTACTTTTTTCAGTACCATCTCTTTTGCAGTCTATAATACCATCTTTACAGAATCAGGACTATTTGGTAGGGTTCCTGTCTGGCAGACATTTAGCATGCAGTAGTTAGGGTATGCTCATAGATAGTAACACAAGCTTTAGCTGTTATTCAGAATTTCATGAGTGCTTATAAAGACCCTGTATGTCAGAGCCAGAACAAGTAACTGGAGTGATAATATAATCCTCCTTGCACATGACCCCTCAGTAACCCAGTGCAAACGCTTGCTGTGCTGTGTTTTATACCCCATGAGAACTTTTACTGCACTTCTGGCCCCTTATAACTGTGGCTCCAAAAGCAACAGTGTGCGTGGCATTCAGAAATGCGTGTTCTAATACTACCAGTTCCAGGAGCTGGTGCCACAGTTGGAACAGTCCTGTGGCTGATTCACACTTTGACATCTACACCACATCAAAAGAGAATGTGCTGCTTCACCCCGGAATATGCCACACTTACTGCAGTCTGGGCTGTTTGTCTTCTCTCGCCATCTGCTTGTCTGACGCATGGATAGAATAAAAGGTGGAAGTACGACGCAGAACAGTATCTGGATCTGAGCATCATATGCTTTGGGATTCTGTATCCCAAGGGCAAATAAAATTGGAAAGGAGTGCTTGGTGTATTCGAGTGCAACAGAAAGGAAAGAATTATTATTAAAAGTAGGAGTTGAAGGGAGGAGGAATATGTTGTGTTTTTTTTGTGTCCACCTGAAGTTTATTAATGCAAACAATGTGGTGAAAAGCCTGTGTGTACACTGGAAAATGTTGGCTAACCTACTGTCTGTCAAAATTCACATGAATATTTGTGATTCAAGTAATTGCAATATGTGCTTCAAACAACTGTGAGTACATTACTGAAGGTAACAAGAAACCAAATACATTAAAAAGGAAAAAAACCACAAAACCCTAACAAACATTCTTTTCCTGCTCATATGAATAGACAGACATTTTGCAGTGTAAGTATACATATGACTGGTGTATTAAGGAGCATAAATTTTACTAAACTTACACAGCAACCAGGATGTTCTACCAGCATTTCTGTTTAGAACTTTATCACCTTATTGTACTTAAGAGGTGGCTTGATTTTTCAAAAGCTGTTTTATGTGAGCATTTGGCTTATCATAAATAGCTGCCATGAAGAAAATTGCAGTCTCTTAGAAAGCAGCATTTACATTTGCAAAGCATATTGTGAGAAAATAAGTAACGTTTTATCTGATTTTAGGGAATGCTGTGGTTTGTGCTGAGTAAAGCCTTTTGCTTGTCATCATAAGGCATTTCTTAGAATCTTGATGATTAGGAGGCCTGACTTAATGAGTCAATTACATTATGTTTTCAGACTAAGGAAAGGTTGTGGAGCCGGCTGCAATAGTGGAGGAAATATTGAAGATTCAGATGCTGGAGGTGGAGCTTCTGGCACAAGTAACAATGCAACTATCAATGAGTCGCAGAGCAGCATGTCGCAAGGAGGAGGGAATGCAATTACCGGGCAGGGACCAGGAGCAGTACAGCACCCTCCTGTTGCAGCTCATCCTGCAACTCTTCCTGCAGCTCATCCACCAGCTCATCCCTCCACTCTGGGTAAAGTTAAAGCAACAATTTTTATACAAGTACAATCCTATAGCCAGAACTGTCCTTTCAGCTCTTTGGATCAGGCCTAAGTTAAAAAGCAAACAGAAGTGACCTGATTATGTAGTGTTAACATCTGCTGGATTAATGTCAAACTAGAGTGCTGTTTTATGCAATGCAAGGTTCCCAAACAGAGATTTGAGCAATGGGGGTATAGTTGTGCTGGAAAAATAGATGAAATAACTTTTTATAACACATCTCTACAGATTGGATCTTTTTACTTCTTGCAAACTTGGCATTTTTTGTGAATGTCTTTGTATTTTATATGGATCTTATCCAAGAGTCCCGAGTGATCTGTAGTTAGGGAGGTGATAAACAGTAAAGCTGAGAAAAAGCTTTCCAAACACTGCGTTTACTCACAAAGAATATAAAAGTGTATGTAGTTGAATTAACTTTTTTTTTTGCACAACATAATTACGTCTATCAGCTGTGGAGAGGTATCTACAAATACCTAGTATAGGAAGAGCAATGACACCAGTGCTCATAAACGGCAATTCCTGGTTTTCACTTTAAGTGCATTAAATTTTTCTGAATTTGTTTAAAGACAGATTTTGCTCTAACAAATTTTCTGACTCAGTCTTTGAACATCCAGTCAAGCAGATTAAGAAAGAATATGTAGTGTTTTGAAACATGGACACCTCTACCGGCCTTAATGCTTTAAGTATGGAAAACTTAATATTAAGAAACAAAATGGTAATGCAGGAAGAGCAAGGCTGAAGTGTTTTTCAAGCTGCTTGTCTTACAGGGATTGTGAATTGAACAGAATGTGACATGCCAAGGTAAGATGAATGGAATGTATTCAAATGCTCTGCTTTATGAAATCCAACGGAGATCTTCTGCAGTACAGCTGTTTCAGATGATGTTGATTAGACCCATCAATTTTGTATCTAAGCACTAAAAAACATTTGTGTGTCGGAAATCTAATGTGTGTGGGAGGCTTTATCAAACTCTCCTGATTCTGTATCTTTTACTTTTAGGCACCAGTCACAGCTCTCACTCTGTGCAGTCAAGCCTTGTCAGACATTCCCCCGCCCGTGCATCAGTAGCTAGCCATTCATCTTATTGCTACGGCAGTCGTCATTCATCTCTTCGCACATCCACAGCAGGCTTTGTGCCTTGTCGGCGCTCTTCCACCAGTCAGATATCCCTTCGTAACCTCCCATCATCCATCCAGTCCCGCCTCTCTATGGTGAACCAAATGGAACCTACTGGCCAGACTGGGGTCAGCGCGCAGCATGGACTGCCCTCTTCTAGCAGCTCCAGCCAAAGCATCCCAGCCTGTAAACAGCATGCCCTTGTGGGCTTTCTAGGGACAGAAGGAGGGAGTAACTCAACTGAAACTCAGTCAGTTGGTAATGCAAGCCCTGCAAATCAAATGCAAGCCAAAAAGGATGACGTTATTTACAGAATCCAGGTGAATAGTCCAGAAGAACAAGTTAACCTATGCTTCCGTGTGCTTTTGTTAGCGTTACCTCGTATGTTGCTGAAATCGCTACTTTTAGATACACATAGAGTCTGGAATGTCTCAGTATACAATGGTTGTGGAGTTACATTTGGAGAACTAATGTGAGGAAAAGGTTTTCTGGACAACCAGCCTTCTTGCATGCTTAGACATCCCTGTTTACATTACTTATATATTTTTCTGTAGTGCAGCTTTGAGAATGTCAGCTGAACTCAGTTCCACTTCATACTTAGTTTGCCTTTATTCATTACAACATGTGAGACTAAACAGCTTCATTTGCAGGACAGAAAGCAACTAGGTTTTTTTTGTTTTTTTTTTTAAACCAACTAGATTTTCTACAGAACTAAGTTGAAAAATACATATTAATTTATTAATTTTCATATATATTTAGTCTTTGGTTATTGCCATAAGTCTGGGTTTACTGAGCAGCAAACAGTACACGATTGACTAAGTTAATCGTGGCAGCTACTCATTTTGTGAAAATCCAGTAAGTTGTGTCCTTGCTCTTCTAGCTTTTGGCCCCACGTACGTGTCTTTGGCAGTATATTGGTGGGAAACATCAAGAAGTGTATTTAATAGACTAGATCATAAAAACCATGATTTTGTTGCTAATACCATGTCATTTTAGAGTAATCCTTAGTAAACTTAAACTGCATCATAGTGGGAAAAGTTAACTAACTAATTTTACAGGTCTGTGCTTTTAGTAGTTTCTGTTTGCAGGCAAGGGCCCTTTTATGAAACTGCTTAATTCCTCTGTGTGAGGAGGATGCAGGCAAAGTTGACATGTGTCCTCGGATAGTAGACATTATATGGTTCTCTTTGTCCTTAAATAGGAAGACGTTTTCAGGAGTTTTCTCCTGCTGCCCCTGTGGAAAGGCCAGTTTACTTCAAAACACGGGGTGGGTCGCAACTAACCATGCTAGTAGATAAATAGTTCTTCAGCCTGACAGTTAATTCTCCAAGACCATGTTTCTTACAATATTCTGTAAGAAGTGATGAGCCAGTTTTAACAGCTCGTCATCACTCTTCCCTGCTACTGGACTGTGTGCTGCCAACGCTTATGTTGTGCCAGCTCCTTAGACCCTGCTGTGAGCCAGTAACAACCGAAGAAGGGTGGGAAGGGGAACCAGAGCTCCTGCTTCAGACAGCAGTGAACTGGTGTATTGTCAGCTGTGTCTGACACCACAGCCTTATTTCCAAATTCTGTGCTGTTCAGGCTTCTTGCTAGCCTGGAGCTTGAGTTTCCAGCATCAAAATTAGTCAGAAATCAATTTCTGTGGGTTTAAGTCAGTTCTCTGGAAGTATTCAAAAGGTTACAGTTTATCTGTTTCTTTTAAATTTTGGCTGAACTAACAGTCAAAACTCAATTCCTACTTATAGTTAATGGATCCCAGTCAAGTACTGGAAGGGATCAACGTGTCAAAAAGGAAAGAGCTGCAGTGGCCAGATGAGGTGATACGGCTAAAAGCTGGAAGAAACAGCTGGAAAGACTGGAGTCCTCAGGAAGGCATGGAAGGCCATGTAAGTTTTGCTTAGAAGTTGACAAGCTACATTTAAAAAAGGCAGTGTCTTGAGTCTGTGGCAGTCTGCCTAGATGCCAAGGCCAAAGATACGTGTAGGTTGGATAAGCAGCTGTCCTTCAGGTCACTCTTGCTGGAAGAGCAGGTCTAGAATCCTAATTTGAAGCAGAGAGATATTTCTGTAACTGTATCAAAAAGATGCAGGATGATGATTCAAATGTTGTCAACCGCTTCTCCTTTCTTGCCTTCTTACAGCTCTTGTCATGAATTCTCAGGCATTGCACTCATTCATCCAACCTTCATTTTCCTTTCCTTAAATTGTCAATCCTGGAGCAAATACAGGAGGTCAATTTACCAACAAGTCCTTAATTGAATGGTTAACAGTATTTGTGTTTAAATAATTCTGATGAAAGTAGAGCCACATAAGACGATAGGTGTTTACTTTCCTTTAAGAAGGAAATCTGCTGTAACTGAAACTTGCAAAAAGCCTATGACTTGAAACTCTGTCTCCCTTTTCCCTAGGGGTGTTATGTCTGTGTTTTATAAAAAATGACTGCATTACTTAGAAAACTTCTCTCCCAGTTTAGGCTCTCTTTACAAGGGAAAAACCCCAGCTCTGTCTTTGAGGCTTTTGGGGTTTTTCTGAGGCATACGTTTTTTAGACCTTTGTGTCTATGAAGATGCTCCAGTGAGTGTTCTCTCAGTGATAAATAGTAAAAGGGAAGAGTCACTAACATTGTATCTGCATTGGTTCAGTGATACAACTGTATTTTCGTTTGGAATATGTCAGTTCTGGCAGTTTATAAGAATTTGCCTCAATTCGATGCATTATTTATAAATTGGATTCAGGGGCTGGATTTTACTGTCTTTGAGAGTCTGCATCCACATCACTGTGGATGTGTGTGCAAGCTTCAGGTAACAAATGGCAATATGCTGGTAACACAATGTACGCCAAGTCTACCTTGATGTTATATGTATGTGAAGGGCGGGCCCTGGAAATAAATTCCTTCCATGAGTAATTGTATCATAGTTGATGACGTTCCACTCTTAAAATAGTAGGGTTACCCTGAAGGTAGCACCTAGGAGTAGAATGCTATTGTAAACATTCATAGTTATGTTGGGTTTAAATGTCATGCTTTTGGAATTTCCTCGTTAGCTATTTCAGATCAAGATGTCATAAAGACAGTGAATGTAAAGGGTTATATTGAAACGTGTCCTGTTGCCTGGTTTCATTGGACACTTTTTCAGGAGTTTGAGCGTGTTTTGCAAATTGCAGCATGCTGGCATGTATGGTGATTTGATGGTACAGAAAGATTAAAACAAGAGGATTTGAAGGTCAGCATAAGCTACTGTTCTGAATGCCTCTCATCTATTTTTGGTGCAGCATACTGGCAGGTTTTTTTAGAAGAGCATCTTTTAACCTAAGGAGAAAGAGGAAAAGCACCAGATTATCCTATGTGTGATTAGGAGGAGAGGATTTGGTGACATAGTTTCCACTGCGTGCTTCAGCTGCCTGTGGTTAAACATACTGGTATCAGTAAAGCTATTAGCTCTTGGGACAGTGTTCCCTTTCTGATCCTGCAGCTGCAATCCTTTCTGCAAACGGTCAGAAGTTATTCTTACCTGCTGAGATGCTGCTCATCAAGCAGTTCACCAGCCAAAGACTTATGTCAGTGCTGTCGGTATGAAGTTCAGCTTCAGACAAATGCATGCTTTTGGTCACATTGTGGTCACATAATGGTTTTGGTCACATAATTATGGTCACATTCTGAGTGGCATATAGATTTTTTCCTGTTGCGTATATCATGGGGAAAGATGCGCTAGTCAAAAGCAGAAGTGAAGGAAGGATTGGAAGAAAATGGTTTTAAAAAAAAAATAAAATTAAAAAAAAAAAAAGAAAAAAGAGAAAATAGATGAAGGAAACAATCGCATTGTGTCTGGGTTTTGTGAATGGGGATATAAGATAGGGATTCAGGAATAGAATGATGACAAAAGTTTGGGAGTCATTGCACTAGGGGGTGTGTGTGTTCCGTTATCTGGGTTCTTGAATTGTGTAAAGTATCAAAATGTATTTTAGTGTTGTGATGAGTGAGGAGTAGGTTGTGTTAGACTTAATGCTGATGTTATGAACCTTAGTTAATACTCATCTAAGGGTGAATTTTTGAGCGCTGCATTTTCTCAGTTGTTTAAAACTTTTGTACTACATAGGAAAAAGCATTTTTCCTAACTTTGCTTTTTATTTTGCTGAGCATACAATACAGTGTATATATAATATACAAAGACATTATATAGAGTCTCTTGCAGGAAATTAAATTTAGCAATCCTCTTTGTATTGTAGGTGCTTTTTCCCCGACTTTGAGATTAAGGTATACTCTACATTATCTTTCTCTGGTACCTGACACTGGCATGCAGCAGAACCCTTTTCCTCCCAAGAGATTCATATCACCTTTTGACTATCTAGTGGCATCATTTTGCATGTTATCATTAATTTATGGGCATCAAATAAATGCCAATCATAATAGAACAGATGGTAAAACTGAGTGTGGGGGGATGGTTGCAGTACATAGTTATAATCTATGTACAACTTGTGCATCTACACAGTTTTTAAGGAGCCACGATATTGATGCCTTTGGAGTCAGCCCTTAGCTATCTCAATGACACCTGTATTTTAAGTGGGACAACAAGGATGTAGTAGTTGAACTTCACTGGGAAATTTTTTTTGTGTCTGGGGATAGAATGTTCTTGGCCTCACTTCATACAGCAGCATAAAAAGTTTATTTGGACAGACTTTGAAGTCAGACTTGAATAGACCACTTAAATACTATGCTGTTGAATCAAACAAAATTTTGTTTGCTTTTTACCATACCTTGTCTTGAATTTAGGCTTCTCTTCCCCCAGCTGACAAATTTGAGATAATTCTATTTCTGTGGAGCTGGCAATGCTTAAAGCCGTGTTATTGGAGCATCCTTGTGGTTCCTTCACGGCACGCAGAAGTTAAGGGTGTACTTTTATGGAGGCAGCTGAGAAAAGAGTTGGTCGTACAAGGGCCTGTATGGAAGAGGGACCTTCTGACAGTCAGTATCAGACAGGACCCTTGGAAACAGCAGATCAAAGTACCTGAATTCTGTAGATCCAAGGGAGTATGGGATGGTAGTTTGTAGCACTGTTTCTGAAACCCTTCCTCTTTGTAATATTTTTTCATTTTAAATTACCTTTGAATAATTTAATTTAAAAGATCAACCTTGAATTCACAGTGAGTAGGGAACAAACTTAGGGTAAGGGATTTGACTTAAAGGAGATAGTAGTTTACACCTAACTCCTGATAAACTACAGTTCTGTGCTATTGTGTGCTGCAAAACCCTGAGGTATTTTAAGACTGTTACAGCTAGAGCATCAAAATATCCTAAATATGTATATGTACACTTTTTTCAATTGTTACTCACTTTGCATGAACTGTTTGGTTTTGATTTGGGTCAAGTTGTTCCTGATGAAATTCAAATCAAAGGCTGGCTGTTCTCAGGTAAGCTGCAGATCTCCAGGAAGGCTTAAATGAGTAGCTTATCTGTGTGTATGCTGTCACTGAAAAATTAGTAAGTCAGTATAGCACTTATATTATTGTTCCTTTTCCCTTCTAAGGGTCTTGAGTTATCAGCCACAACTTTGATATGGCAGCTTTCCCCATGGAACTTAGGTTTATTAATCCTTTTTTTTTCCCCCCAGGTGATTCACCGCTGGGTGCCTTGCAGCAGAGATCCAAGTAGTCGGTCCCATATAGATAAAACAATCTTGCTGGTTCAAATCGAAGATAAATATGTTGCTGTTGTTGAAACTGGAGTCCTTGAACTTGGGGCTGAAGTGTAAATGTGAGACTGAAACTTCCCCTTCTCCAACGGTTCAGAAGAGAGAAGGGTCCAGAAGAAGCAGCTCCCAGGACATGAACCTTCAGTCCAATTGTAGGAAAGGACTTGAAATACAGATTTGTCTAAGTCCCTTTCCCCAAATAAACAAGTGTAAGAAATTTTTTTAAGTTGTTAGCTGCTGAAGAAACATTTGCATGAAGGATAGATTTGTTGAGACATATCTTTTTGTTTATAAATTTTGTTTATGCATTGCGTAATGCTTTAAATCAACAAACTTTTCAGTTCTAAGATCAGAGCACCTCATATTTTTCTAATTGTTTTGCCAAAAATTGCCATGTCTTGTCACAGAGTGTGTGGAATTCATCCACCTTATTTTAAAGAAATTGACTACAAACCTTCAGTTTGGTGAAACAGTGCAAAGGTTTCAGGTGTGGCAAGAAGAGACTGAACAGATGTATAGATTCTTATTCCTTATGAGCTAAACATTAATGAGAACTGCACTAATTTTTTTACAGCAATGCACTAAAAACAACCCTGAGATTGCTGAGAACATTTATTTATATATATAAATAT
>NW_010100010.1:0-30225 GCF_000699245.1 Pterocles gutturalis | reverse complement strand
AAAAAAGGGCCAATCTTCCGGAGGGTCCTTACCTATATATATATGTATATATATGGCATGAGGTGTATGTTATGGAATAGATTATTGGCCACCTTGGGTCTCAACCCCGAACCTCAGATCAAATCCTGGGCTAGTAGCTGCAGCTCTGCTCCCTCACAGCTTCTTCAGTCTGTGGACAGCCAGAGAAGCTGAAAGACCTTGACAGCCAGATAAACATCACTTTTTATCAGCTTTCTTCTGAGCACAAATCCAAAACACAGCCTCTTGCTAGCTATTATGAAGAAAGTTAACTCTGTCTCAGCTTAACCCAGGACAAGGGTGTAGATTTACTGTGTGCATGCACGCTGTACAAAATTAATCCCTGTTGTCTGAGAGGGCTGTTTGAGTTTACAATTCAGGTATATTAAAGTTGTGATTATGCTAAAAGTATAGTTTATAAAGGGATGTGTATTCAAACAGGAACATGAAGTGGAATGTTTCAAGAGAAATTGGAGGAGAAAGCAGAGGAGACACATGGAAAGGGACATGGCTGGAGATGTAGCAGAGAGGTGCTCCCTGCCAGAGGAGGTATGGCTCTGAGGGACTGTGGCCTGTGAGTAGGCAACCTACTAGGACACCAGGGCACAGACACAGGCAGCCCCACAAGACTGTTGGCCACAGACAGCCCATATTGGAACAGAGGAGCAGTAAGAAATAAGGAGTGATGGGGAAAAAGAGGAAGAAACAAGGATTGGCAAAGGGAAACCATTAGAAAGCAGTCACAATGTCATCCACTGTACAGGGCTAAATTAAGGAAAGCTGAGACTACGAGGGGTGGGAGGAAAGATAGGTGTTGGGCTAAGTGGAGCCTGGGGAAGAGGCAGTGGGGAAGGTGTTCCCTAAGTGTTTGTTTAACCCAGTATTGAGGGGAAAATAGTAAGACAATCAGGAATTAAAAGCTGATATTAATTGGCAGTAGATCAAATTAAGTGAACCTCCCTGAGTCAAGACTGTATTGGCTGCAGCGGTGGGACAGGCAAAGAGTAAGGACAAACTATCTTCCCTCTTCTTCCCTGCTTTTCCCAAAGGTGTGTAAAACAATCTTGTCAATTTTTCTGTCTCCCTGCAGGTAAAACGATATATTCATAACAGTCTTCCAGGCAGGTAACCAGTAGTCATCACTATGATTTTCCCAATAAAAAATGAGAACATTTCAACAAATCTGAAAATTTGCTTTTGAAATAAAATACACCTTTCTATCAGGAAATGCTTATTTTTTGAAATAAGAGGTTATCTCTTTTGTTTTCAAGAGAGGGACTTACTTCTTGCAATTTTAATACCTATTTTGAAACTGATTTTACTCACTTTTTATCCCTGACATTTTGGCAGCTTTTTAAAAATTTTTCTTTTACTGAAAACAAATCTGTTTTGTGATTAAGTCTTCCTTATATTTAGCAGAACTGTGTTTTCCCTGTTGTACTCAGGTGAATTGGTAGAAGAGTTACCAAAGTGTGAATACAAAATACTGTCACAGGCCTGCTTTAGGAACAGCATACACTCACCTCCTAATGATAACTCTTGAGGAGAAAGCCTTTCCTGTGAATGTAGTCAGAAAAATCAACTTTATATACTTGTATTTGTGTCCCACAGAAGTCTGTTTCTTATGTATCTTCTGAATACCAGGTCTAGCTTAGTGAAAGAAACACATTTATCTTCTTGTCAGTACTGCTGAGCCAATATTGCAGATGGGTACCCTGTGTTCTGTTTTATCTTGTCCATCAGCAGAATTTCCAGATTCATTCTCACTCAAGAGTCTTTCCTCTTAGAGTGGATATTTTAAACAGAAACAAAAAATGTTTGATTTTGAAACCTTGGCTCTTGATGTGGAACCCTGTAAGTCTGAAAAACCATCCCTCATCTAGGAAAATGACTGAATGAGCTGTGTTGATAGTTAAAAAATCAAAAAGGGCTCTATAGGGAACAACAGAGGCTGCATCTCCTTCACTTCTGTGTACAGTGAGAGTACATGAAGCTACACACTTAAGGTGATTTTTCATTTTCTTGGTTCAACTCAGGAAAATAAGTGACATGAGGGGTTTAATATTGTGAAATTGGTTTCCATAGGAATAAATGAACATTTTCCAAATGCTGTTTAGGGCATATTCAATTAGTTATATGTCTTTGGTACTTAGCTGCCTTGGCCAAATCCATCTGCCTGAATTTGGTTAAGCCCTACTAAGTAAGTCCAGCATCCCAGATGGCACCAGAAAAACAAACATTAGCAATGCATGTGTTCTACTGTATCTGCAGCTCTGAGAACTATTAATGCTGTAAGATAGTCTGCTTCTTTACAGGAAAAACATCTATTCTTTTCTTTGACTGTTACAATGAAGTAGCATTGCATGAAATCAAACTGGGAAGAAGAATAGTGCTTGATGTCCTGAAAAAAAAAAGAACCTCAGGATTCATTTTTATGACTAGCCAGTAACTTGTGTATTAAATAAGCTGCTGTTGTTAGGCAGAATAAAACTGGTATACTCACTAAAAATGGAAATGATGCCTCAGGTTCTAGTATTCATAACAGAATTGAAGGGTGGTATTTTCAAAACACTTATTCCTCAGATTTACTCAGGACCTACTGTAATGTGTAAGTGGCCTGCTGAATTCTCATGACAAAATGTCCTTTACATTTGCTATAGCCAACCTGGCCTGTTGTCAAGTACAAAGTATTCCTTGACTCATTGATATTGTAATCTCGAAAAATAACAGATGCAGTGATGTGGGCTGAGCTATCTTGACTTTAGGCAGTCAAAAGTGAGTATTATGAGTGTGCCAAATAAATAAGCCTCAAAATGTCTGCACTCCTGAAGAGACAATAACCCTTTCTGGTTCATATCCATGCCTCTCAACACACTACTGAAGACTTAACCGTCATTTTTTCTAAAGTTACTTGAGCAAATTGAATGATTTCTGCAAAAATATACACAAAAATCAACATTTTGACTATTTAAATTAAAATCAGAACTCAAAGATTGATTATAAGTGAATGAAGTAAAAAAGATGCAGAAGAAAGAGATGATTAAGGTGTGATGGGTTTGCCGTTGGCTGGGGGCCAACCCACACACCCGTTTACTCAATCCTACCCCCTCCCCCCAAGGGTGGGAGAGAGTATTAAAGGGGTAAAGGGAAAAAAGGACTCATGGGTTGAGATTAGAACAATTTAATAACTAAACTACAATAATATTGAAAATAATACTATATACAAATATACAAATGAGTGATACACAGCGACATTGCCTCCCCACCCAATGACCAAGGCTCAGCCCGCTCCCGGTTAAAGATCCCAGAGCAGGGAGAGTCCCGAAACCACACTCACAGAACAGAGATAACAGTCCGAGCGTCCCAGACCGAGCGCTGACTGGGTGGGAAGAGAAGGCCTTGGGAGAGCGACCACCTGGAGCGAGATGACCCGGCGCAAAAGAGATCCAGAACAAAAGGGGTGAGCTTCCGGAGGGTCCTTACATATGTATTGGGCAGGACATGCATGTTATGGAATAGTTTATTGGCCACTTCGGGTCTCAGTCCTGAACCTAAGATCAAATCCTGGGCTAGTAACTGCAGCTCTGCTCCCTCACAGCTTCCCCTTGTTTGCAGACAGCCAGAGAAGCTGAAAGAAGACCTTGGCAGCCGGGTAAACATCATTTTTTATCAGCTGTCCTCTGAGCATAAATCCAAAACCCAGCCTCTTGCTAGCTATTATGAAGAAAGTTAACTCTGTCTCATCTTGACCCAGGACATAAGGGTTACTAGCTTGTAGCTGAAAAAGGCTGGAGGGAAGTCTGTGTGTACTAAGCAATGCGATAGTTCACAGAGCAAAAGAATTTGTGAGGCTTCCTGCTCTGGTTTCTTAACACAGCTAAGTGGAGGTTAACATCATTCAGCCTGTTGCTTACCAGGGTCTATGTGGACTCTGTTGCCATGCTGTGTCCTGGAATAAGAAGATGTACTCAAGATGGAGCCTGTTTGTGTAACAATGAGGGAGATATCAGCGGAGTACCTGGCTTTGTGATATTATACCTTTCAGCTCCAGACAGACATTGCTTAGGGATTGACTTCCCTAAGCAAAGCACCCTCTTTTTAGCAGGGTTTTGCGTGGAATCTTTTCCTGTTTTGTAAGAAGAGTGAAACTGGAGTGATTAATTGTACTGATTCAGCTATAAGGGGGAGTATGGAGGAGGAAAAAAGGTGTTTAATTCAGTTTTGCAATAAACTCTTTAATATTGATGTAAAAGTTACAGACTACTTAAAAAAAAGAAATACCTGGACAGAAATGTGAAAGATGTAATGAGAAAGAGAGAGAATGTATTAAAGTCTGAAGAAAAAATCTTGCTGAAAACTAGTAGATGAGAATGCACCATGCTTAAGATGTGCTAAATGCTCACCTGAGTCAGACCATCACAACAGAGCTGAGGGTTGGTGAATGAACACAGTCAATATAATAAAAATCAATATTTTTCAGCTCAACAAATCAAGTGAATCTTAAATTAATTAAGCTTAAATAATTTAATCTTAGACAACAATATGCAAATTCCATAACGTTTGTATTAAAGACCTTTTCCTGTTCAGGATCTGAAAATGCCCGTGTAGTTCCTGAGCAAGTGTTGCATTGTGTCTACAGTCACAAAACTGTATCCCCATTTACCTGCATGACTGGCAAGCTACAACAGATGAACATGAAGTAGAAGTATTTGCATTTTTGAAAAAGCAATTGCAGATTTCAATGCATATTAAAGAATAAATCAAATCAAATACACCTAATCCTTCCTTACTCAGAAGAAAAGCAGGACAGTTATATTTACCTTGCAAAATACTGTGTTTTTCTCTTATAATGAGAAATTCATTCCAGTTCTGATTCTGAGGTATTATTTATATAATCCCTAAAAAAAATATTTTTAACCAGAATAAAATTTACACAGATCTACTGAGCTTATCAGAACATAACTCAGGCTGTCAATATACTATACTGTTTTCTACATCTTGGGTCTGCCCTCTGCTGAGTAGGCCAGAACTGCATAAATCTTCAAATTTTTTTCTTTAAATCAATATATTTAATATAACAAACTAACTATATGATATCCTTTAAATTCTGACAAAACAGCATTTTATGTATGTAATCAAGGGAAAATCCATATAATTAAAAATCCTAACTCCACAGAGCTGCCTAACTTTAAATTCAAGAATTTGAGTGTTCCTTTCACAGTGCAAGATATTCAGTGTATCTCTGTGGTCTCTGGAGTTTAACTAATGAGCTTTCAGCAAACAAAACATATAAGCATATAAAACATGAGTAAAAAAATCTGTGTCTGCCCAAAAAGATGCACTTGAACATTCCATTTAATCAAAACATCTTTCAGAAAATATTTCATTTTTTATAAAATTTTATTTTGAAAGGAGGAAATTAAAATGTTGACATATATTAAAATTTAATTTTTTGAATCAGTTTAAATTTTTATTCTAGATTGATTTTCCACTTCAAAATACATATTTTTGTATTAAAAAATCTATACAGAAGAATTAATGCAGGAAGAAAGTAATAGTGGAGCAGTCGTAGTTCAAGAAGGCATGGCTCAAACTGAACTAAAATGAAATGTTGCCCATTCCTTTTCCTGCAATGCAAATTCAGTATAAAATTTAGTGTTCTTAAAAAATTGTTCTAGTGAGAAATTTAGTAAAAAATTAGGATTTTTTTAGAGGAAAAAGATTTAAGATAAATGTTTTAAACAGGATTCATGTTACCTGAAATTTCCATCCACAGTTTTTATACCTAGTCTTAGCTAGTCATCAGCATTGCCTCCAGAGTCCGTGAAAGGAAATACCATCCATCAGATTATGCATCTCTATCCTGAAGAGAAGTCTAGGAGCTAGCTACCAGTGAAGGTTTGGTTAAGTTTCTCGCTATTGAACTTCACGGGACCAGTGTTGCCTTTTGCCCAAGACAAATATTCATTGACTTTTTGTTGGTTCTACTTGTTTGTGTCCTTAAACCAGCTCACCATGCCTGGTGCTTGGCAAAGCAAACAGCAGCACTTTGTTGCCAAGGATAGGATGGAATGTGAAGCCAGGCAGTCATAAGTATATCAGCTTAGCCATACCCATGGAGATGGAGCCTTATTTACTTTCTTAGGATCAGCTGAGTCTCTCCATAGATTAGGGAGAGATTGCTGATGTAGCTATCTTAGACTATGCATTTTGTTTCAATCTGTCTAAAGGTAATACTTTATTCCAGCTATCTCTGCTGTTCAATTGACTACTTTGGATTGTTTGACCTACAAAAGTATAACTTGATGTGGCATTATGTGTTATTTTCAATGTCCTGTGATACGGTGTTATGTATTATTATAGTGTTCTGGAATAATTTTATAAGAAACCAAGACCTCTGTCCTGTCAGGGCCATGAGGGCAATAACAGGCCTTACTAGTCCTGACCAGAGTCATAGAATGGTTTGAGCTGGAAGGGGCCTTCAAGATCATCAAGTTCCAAGCCCCCTGCCATGGGCAGGGACACCTCCCACTAGACCAGGTTGCTCAAAGCCTCATCCAGCCTGGCCTTGAACACCTCCAGGGATGGGGCATCCACAGCCTCTCTGGGCAACCTGTTCCAGTGCCTCACCATCCTCACAGTAAAAAATTTCTTTCTAGTGTCTAGTCTAAATCTACCCTCCTCCGGGCCTGCCTCACCACACTGCTGCACAGCCCAGGTTCCCGTTTCAGCCCAGCCTAGGGCTGTCAGTCCCTGCCCCAGCGATGCTGCAGCAGTGCGGGTCTCTAGATCCACCACAGCCATGTCCTTCCTGGCCACAGTCCGACCCAGTCCCAATCCATAGGCTGATGTCCCAGCCTGGCCTTGCCCTGTCCTCATCCCTACAGCCCTTCCCAACCATCCTGGGACTTCGTCTGATCCTGGTCACCCTCACCTCTGATCTTGACCCCTACCTGGAGGCTGATATCCTGGCATGGCCTTGGCCTGTCCCTACGGAGGTAGCTGACCCCTGAGGCTGCCCCAGTGGCCAGCCTGCCTTGCTCCTTTGCAGGAAGCAGTGATGTGGTCCCCAGATGGAGAGGCCCCTGGCCTGCCAGCTATGCTGTCAGTCCTGGTTCTGTGTCCTTCAGGGAACAGCCAGCTCGCACTGCTTCCTGACAAAACCTTGGGTACCTTCTTGCATAATTTATTAAAAATTTCTTTACTATGATTCATGACAAAAATGGGAACTGTCCAGAAGTAACATGGGAATTTTAAATAGGTAAACTGGTTGTAAATACAAATTTATTGTGCAAATAAATATCCTAGTTCTAAAAGAAATTAAAACCTCAAGGAACAGAGCTAAGTAACAATTATCAAGATGTATGATTAGCTTGCAATTTACACTTGCATGATCTGTAGCTATCTATTGTAGTGACTTGATTTTAAACTTTAATATGGAAAATTGAAATTTTTCAATTTCATATAATAGTACAAGGAGAATTGGATCTGGATTATGCTCAAAATTAACATTGGCTCTCTAACTGCTATACACACAAGGAGTCAATTACTGTGTTTCAGTCCACATATGAAAATCTATAACCAATATTTCAGGATGAAACCCTAACAAGTGTACAGGGATATCAGCATCATGGGAATTCCTCACCTGTTTTGTTAGTTTCAGAAATTCTCTAGTCTGTTTTAAACATGCTTAAACTTCTGACTTATTTCTGTAAATAACCATAAATGCATCAGTCTGACTATAACATTTAGACACAGGAACTTTGAGACAGTGCCAGTGATTATGTAACCAAGCACTTAAATTTTTCCCTAAGTTATTCATTTTGGAAGACTCTATGATATGGAGACATATACTCAGAAACTCTATAACATTCACTAGATAAGTACTGATGGAGCAGAGTATTATTCCATTCTCTGGTAATTTCTTACCCAAATCTACACTACAAGGAAATTGAACATTGTTATTCAACTAATTCCATCAGTTTGGGAATTTTTTTTTTATACCCAACAGTGATCATCAGTTGTGATGCATTCCATTCAACAAATACTTTTCTAAATTTAAAATGCTAATGTCTAGCTAACAGCACAAAACACTGCTAAATTATGAACATTAGAATTACAGATGCTCTCATTTGCACATAATCTTTGCAGATACTAACCACACTAAATTTAACAGTAATGAACCACACTAAACTCAACAAATCTTTCAGAAATTATTTTACAGACTGATACCAAAAAACTATTTACCCCAGTGCAGACAAAAGTAAATGGGTGGTGGTACAGGGAGCCGGAAAAATGTTCTTATTCTTCATTGTAGTGGAAATGTTGTCTTATCAAATAAAACAGTTTGTGGGACATATGGGCCATTGAAAAGAACTTGCAGTAAGTTCATCATAAAGTCAATTCTTAGTTCAAAAGTATCTTTTTCTTGTTTGAAAATTGGATGTTATTTAATTAATGTAATGACTTATAATGGATGAAAATGAAACTTAACCATCTATATAGTAGAAATATATTCTGCATGAACAATTAATGAAGTTTGGGAAGTATTATTTTTCATTTTGATTTGTAAAAAAGAAAATGAATACTTATGCAGTAGGAAAGCATTTCCTACCCACCTGTATTGAAAAAAATGCCTAATGGTCCAGGAGAAAAAGTGCCACTGGAACCTACACCTTTGACAAAGACAGTGCCAGTACAGTATGAAACTGGGCAACTCTACTTTGTCTTGTCAGCTGCAGCTACAGCTCAGAATGGGGGACTCTTGGCCAATAGTTGCTGCAAGAAAGATGGAAGAAGGGGACTGTCTTGTCCCACTACAGTGGACAGTCAAGAGAGGTTTTTTCTGTGGTTCCCTGAAAAGGAGCACCGGCTGGGTGGAGTCAGACAATGACTCAAAGAACAATGCAACATAAGTTTATTTACCTCAGCAAATGCAAAAACATCATAAATCAGCTTCTCAGTCAAGCACCAAATCACACTTACCAATTATCACCAGATGTCACTTATCCATTAAGCAGGCACCAAATAACTCTCAGTCATTACTTGGAGGTGAAAATTAGACAGAAGTCAGAGTAGAAAAGAGTTTAAAGACAAGAAAGAGGGGAGCAGAGAGACAGAGACAAACAGAAACACAGAGACATAGAGAACATCACCAATCCCTTGTTCCAGCACGTGTCTTCTCTTTAGGCAGAAATCTCTGTTTTAGCCAGAAACTCCTTGCGTGGGGGGGAGATGGGTCGACAGGGAGTATTTGGTGGTCGGGCTCACCTTTTATACAGTTTGGTCTGTCGAGGACCACCCCTCAAGGGGGCAACAGCTCTTCCAGGTTGACCTTTGGGGGGCACCGGCACCTGCATCCAAGCTGCTTTCGGGAGGGGGAGCTGGTTCTCCACTGGGGAGAAGAACCCCAGCCTCCAGCGCCCATGCCCTACCTCAACAGGTGTGCCCATCACTCAAAATGTTAACAACTTGATAATGTTCATTCACAAAAGAACTTTTCTTCCAACATGCTCTGCCAGAGCTGTTCATAGATATGGTAATGCCTCTTCTTCAGAAATGTTCCAGGTGCTCTGCCCGAATGGTTGAGACGTAAGCATGAATATGGGCCAGGGAGTTGGGGGCCAGGGAGGGATGGTCCGTGACAGGGAGACAACGGGAAAATTATTTATTTCTTGACTGCTGGCTCCTGTGACAGATACATTCCTCCTGCATAAGGAGGCGGTTCTCTGGCTTTGAACATCCAGTGTTGCTTTTGTCTCTTTTGTCCAAAGGTAAATTTGAATTATATTTCCCCGGTGAGAAGGAAGTGAGCCCTAATCTGTGTTTCCAAATTCTGCTGGTCCTGCAGCAAAAGTATCTGCAACTTGAAGTAATGCTGATAAAAGTTATTAGACAGTTATACAAAATCGATCATTAATTACAGAACTGGAAGTGCTTTGAAGAAATATATGCCCCCATGAAATCAAGCCACATGTGTTAGAAACTTGAAATCGGATCACTTTATGAACTAGTCTAACAGCAATGAAAAAATATCCAAGCATTCAATTTTTATCTTCAGTTGTTGACAAGCAGGGATTGCTAATATGTGAGGTGTTTCTGAGTCTTCCAATTTTTATTTGAATTTTCTGGTCCTTTGAGGATAAAATCATTGGAGTAATGAATTACTGCTTTGTTGCCTGATTAATGCCTGTTGATCTTTTCTTAAAATTCAACCCAGGAATTCATTAGCACTAATTTATCAATGACACATGTCCAGTTTGACCTGAAACAAACCAAATCAAAATCCGCTAAGTTTATGAGAAGGAGCAAAAGTATTGTTTCAACTGGGCTTTCCACTTATAAGATATATTTGCATTAAGTATGGGACAAAACCTTATATTTCAGGGGAAAAAAGTGTATTTAATAAGAGCTTCCTTTTATCCTAGCTTCTGAGACTATTTATGATTGCCTTCTACTTTCTCTCTCAAAATCTTTTTTTTTCTTTCATCAAAGCATCTACCTAATGTGCTTTATATGTGATATACAAATTTTAGTTTTTCTCAGAGCAAAAATTATTGACAAAGAAGACATTTCTCAATGTGTTCTCAATAACTTTGCTCAATTTCAAATTGGCATTTTTGTATACCATCTTTTCAGAATTGTTTTCCATTGTACAGTGCACATTCTCAGATGACACAGCAAATGTGCATCTGCACTGTCTGTACAGTTATCTCTCTCTTTTCTCTGTTTTCTGACTCTCTTTTGACATTATCTTTTACTCTATCTCCTTAATACATTCTTCCCTTTTTATTACATTCTACTTGGCTTGTTTCTCACCCTCCTTCCACCTTTGTCTGTTGATATTTCTGACTGTCTTCCTCATACTATTTTTTTTCATTTTGTGAATATTTATGTTGTAACTTTTTCCACAGATTATTTGAAACCTTAGAAATTTGTTTCTACTTTTCCCCATTTGTTCTCTCTGTTCTTATTCCAACAAATCTTAAGTAATTTTACTATCTACTCTCCTCATTTATTCTATTTTTTTCTTTCTTTCTTCATAATATCTTTACAAAAGAACACAGAGGCCCTTGCTGCTATTAGTCCTTGCTGTAAGTTTGTAAGTGCTGCCTTCACTTTAGATTATAAAAAACAACAAAATGATTGTCTTAAATTTTAATATGTGTATTTGTTAAAGGCAACAGAACAGAACAGAACTTCTGTCCTCATGAGCTTTGGTAAATGCAAAAAGGAGGTTTTTCAGTAGTGTCCTAATGAAGAAATTTATATTACAGAAACAAGGGAAAGTTCTCTTGGATTCATTATTCTATTTTATCACTATGTTGCATACTGTGTTTTTTATTGCCCTTAATATTACTCTTCTGGTAAAGAAAAATGAACACTGGCACAGAAAATACCTGTTACTCCATCTTGGTTTTGCTTTAAAGCACAATTTTTTGTCTAAGAAAATACCTGTTACTCCATCTTGGTTTTCCTTTTGCCAAATCATAAAGTGCTTTAAAGCACAATTTTTTGTCTATTCGTGTTTTCTTTTTTTTTTTTTTTTTTTTTTTTTTCCCTACTGTAGTTCAAGTTGTCTGTTTAGGTCAAATTCTGTCACTTTTCTTGATATAATCAATAGGTTTCCTGTTCAGAAGTCGATTTTTTAAGTTCATCTTGCTGACCCATCTGTAAAGCCTTTCATCCTTATAATGTCTGTTCTTGTCTGATGGTTATACCCTTTTACTATTTAAAAGCTGTTGCTTTTATATCCAGGCATTTTACCTCTTTAATAACTTGAGAATTGCTATAGCAGCAGCAGCAGCATTTTTGCCGCTCCTTTCTTATTTCCTTGCAACTTGTCTATACACTCCTAAGAATGGAGTACCAAGATCTGCCTACAGTACTTTATGTGCAGTTTGTTATTCATACCCCAAAGAGGGAGTTTTTACACCTTTGGCATGATATGGTCCCTCCCTTCAAACAGTTCCCAAGTCATGTTGACCTTTTCTTGTTGCAAATTAGCTTTATAAACACATATCTAATTTATTGTCTATTGTCAGTTGTAAGTCCTTTCATCACTGTTCATTTCTAGATTACTCTCACAGAATGTCTTTATTCGTATTATTTTTCTCACAGATAAATAGTTTCCATGAGAAAGCCAGCTGCATCTCTGTCCTGGTATTTTCTGTCCATATTTTGTCTAATTTTATAGTTCTGAATCTTTGAGCTCTCTTAACAATTTCAGAATCTATGAATGTAGTGTCATCTTCAAATTTAATTACCTTGATGGGTTGCTCAAGTCTTAAATCACTCAGCAGCATGTTTAAATAAGAGCAGGTGTAACAGTGATCCTTATACCATTGCATGCTTCTGTACACTGTATGCTGCTACAGTTCTGCTCCTCATTATCCTTTCTGCTGTCCTTCACTACATTTTCTTCTCCTATTTGCTTACAGCCAAGAGCATTGCCATTAATTTTTCATGATGCTGCATAAGAACAACACTTCAGTGTATGGGACTTGTGTTGCATTTCTTTCATCCACTCATTTTGTGAGCAAGTATAAAATGATCTCTTTGTTCATTGGCTATGATCCTCCTGTTAAGCAAATCTCACGACTGAAATCTCCTAAATGTTCACTTCTGGGTGAATTGCCACAGACATGGTAGTTCCACAGAGGAACAAGCATATGACAGGCTTATAAGATTATATTTACGTTATTACTTTACCCAGCACAGGGAAAGGTGGGATATTTGCTTCTAGTCTATTCTGACAGCAAACTGTTAGGCAGAAAGATCTGGGAAGAAGTGTCCCCAGGTCCCTCTTTGCCTACTCTGTAGCCAGAGAATGTGATGAATGAATATAGGGCAGGCTGCAGATCTGCAAGAAAAAAGGAGGGACATTATGTTATCTTCTCAAGAGATAAACTCTAACAATCTTCTAACTTGTTTCCAGATTTGCTGCCTGTGTGAGGAGGCTGGAGAGGGTATGTAATTATCTGTGTCTCTTTCTTGAAACTGTGCTATGAAAATCTGGGCTTCTTGATATGATTTTCCTACATTTCTTACATTATATGTGTTTCCCTAAGCAATGGAGTTGGAGATGTGGTTCCTAAAGATTAATCTTCTCTCTCTTTTTTATGATCACTGTTAGGTTTGCTTTTCTCAGGTACTTTCTAATTCTCTGTGGCTTAAACAATTGTAAGTGGTTCAGTAAGTTCGTTAGCTAGGTCTTTAAATACCCTAGAATGCATATTCAAAGTTGTTATTACCTCCTAATTGTCCAAAACTGGTTTACTCATTTTGTACAGCACTAACACTTTCTCCTTTGTGAAAGTTGAGCCTTAGGAGAAGATGCGAGTATTGTCTATTTTATCCCACTCCTTATTTATTAATGAGCTAAATCTCACTTGCTTTTCTTAGTCCATTAGATCTGCAGATATCTTCCTTACACCCTTGACCCTATTTTGCTAGCATCTGTTCTGGTTTATTTATTACCTAATTGTTTACAGTTGTAGGATATGTACCTTTCCCTTTTAACAAAGAAATGTTGTTAACCCATCAAGGATTTACATTTTTCCTTACATCCTGACCATGTATTTTTATTTTTTTGTAATAACTGCCTCACATCTTATATAATTTGCTTACAAAGTTATGTATTTAAACAAATATTTTTTGGATTTAAGGTTCTGAAGTAGTGTCTGGAACAGTCTGCTACTGATATGGCCTTTGAACATTGGAAAGAGCGACAACTTACCATCTCAATTACTTAATTTTGCATTTATAAAATGCAGTATCTTTATATTGCTTCATTCAGGGAGACTGTTTCTTTCTTTGTTAAATTGAAGCAGCTTGTGGTCAAAAGGTATCGCATGCCACTATTTCTCACAACTTCTACTAATCCTTGAGCAGGCTAGTTAAATCCTCGTGTTTCTGGATAATAAAATTGCCCTCTGTGAAGATACATTCTTGATTAGTTCTGTTTTTATCCAGCAGCTGTCTTGGTATTTAATGTCCCACATGACAGGTATGGTTTTGCACATCTTGGGAGATGGTCTGGGCATCTTTTTCTGTTTCATTCAGTCTTGATGTAGTCTTGCGAATGTTCAGTAAAGTTCACCTCCATACTCCTTTTCTGATACTCTCGATCAAAGCACTTCACTAAATTTTTATGTATTAAATGACCTTTTTTTTTTTTTTTTTGTGCTTAAGTTAATCTGTATTCACATTCACGTTAGTGTTGTGGTTAATATGAATTAGTTTAAGGCAGTTTATTTGTCAGTGGAAGTGGTGTAGTCTGCCTAACTTGCTACATAGGAAAAGCATGCACACAGGTCCTCAGATGTCCTTATACAGAGTAAAAAGAGGCACTTTGATATAAATTATTTCTGGGAATGTGGTTGTTGGCCCAGAGCTTCAGCAAAATATTTCACCATTATTTTATCCATGATTTACCCCCTCCACCACTTCTTTTTGTCCCAGTGTAGACATTTTCTCCAGTGGTTTTAACATGAAAGCTTTTCAGAATTACTTTGTCAAGTTTCAAATATGATTCTATTCCCAAAAAGCACTCAGTAATATATATTTTTTAAATTGCTTGTATTAAAAGAACCTCTGTGACCTCAGTTGGGATTAAAATTTAGTTGTGGAAGGACCAGAAAATATACTCAAATTAATTCAGTCGCTGTTCTGAAGATCAGACAGTTCAGAGAACCAAGTCAGACAAAGAATAGGAGAACAGAAGTATTACTATCTTATTTTACAGATAAGGAACTGAATAATAGAGAGATTAAAGTCAGACAGAGAGGTTGTGGCAGGTCTGGGAACTAGTCCCAGCATACTTCCTTAATCACAAAACCATTCTTCATTCTGAAGGATTTTATTGTTTATTCTTCAGACACCTTCTATGGAGCTAAAAGAGAAGCAGAGCTTGGATCAAGCTTCAGGTCCAGAATAAGCTTAACTTTGCTGTTTGACTGAAAGACTAACTCTAGGATAGGTTCCCTACTGAAGTCTCTGAGTTCTTAGAAATGCAGTTCTTACCAGCTCCTGGTGATCTGGCAATACAAGGATTTTGGTTCTATGTAGTTAAATTCATGCCACAGCAGTTTTTTACATATCTAATTCCAATTAATTTTTGTAAGTGTTAGACAAATAAATAAAAACTGCTTTTGGTTTTCATTTCATTCACATTAATTTGCATTATGTAGGAATTCCGTTTTCTCCATCTTGCCCAATTTGTATAAATAAGCACATCTTTAGGATAATAATGTGCTTTTCTTCTGGCCTAAGTGGGAAGATGCTGATCCAGAAAGGTCCCACTTATTACTGCCTATATTTTATCTGTGGATTCCAAGATCTACTGATTTATGCCAAAGAACACCTTTTTGGATTTGTCATGGTCTTCTGTCACTGGGGACATTCACAGTATCAGAAGATATGTTTTGCAGTTTCCTAATGGCTTTAAAAAGGAACAGCAAATGTCAACAGGCAAAAAGGCCAAAGAAATGGGAGAACTGATGCTCACTAACAGATCCTTCGGGGATTAGTCATGCCAGTTCTTGGTTCTTTCTTTCCACAGGCATTTTTACAATAAATGATATAAGATCTAAAAGCAAGATCGATGTTAAAGGTTCTTTAGTCACTGCCTAGTCCAACAAATGAGTGAAAATTGAAGAAAATATAATCTAAAAAGTCTGTGCCCTTGAATTCAAACCTTCAGTAGTTTTAAGAAGTCGTTCTATTTATAGCTTTAATTATCTTTAATTTTGTGTCTCCCATGGCTTACACAAAGAAGCAGAAAACATATATTTAAAAAGAAACCTGTAAGTGCATTTTGTTAACAAAATTAGTTGTGTTCTAAATTATGTATACTTTTTATAGAAATTGATGTTATTAGGTTTTTTGTTAGTTCAGTCATTTATCCTGTAAGCTTTTTAACCATATTAAAAAACAACAGAAAATCACACAACATATAGATACCAAATTATTTCGGTTATAATAGCCTCATAGTTCATATACTACTTATTTATCTTCTGGTTTATTTTAGTGGTTACGTAGCTACCCTCCTGCCATTGATTTAGGAAATTGGAAGTATCTGCTTGACATTATGTTACTTTTTTCAATCCTACCTAAAGATTATTTTTGTATTTGTACAATAATTACTGATGATACAGTTAAGCACTAAAAGAATTTTGAATGTTTCAGATTCTTAAAGGTTCGTCATGACTGCTTTAATGAGAAATCATTTTATGAACTACACCACAAACTCTATAGTCAGGTAATGATTTTTCCCGTGCTTGCTCTTTTAATTATCAGGAACAAAGCTTTTGTCTACCTGTGTTCATTTCTATGGGAAGCCTTTCCATGAGACAGTCCTGCAGGAGTCTGGTCTGTCTGGTTTTGAGTGATATTGAAAATAAGAGACTCTGTTCTTTAAGATGGACTTTTGGGCTATATTTTCGCCTTCATTATTGTTACAAAATGCCATATACACAAGAGCAGAGATTACCCTTTGAATTTGGTCATACTGAACAGGCCAACTCCCCAGCCCTCTAAAAACACCCTCTAAATCAAGCTAATAGAAGTCATTTTTTAAGAAAGCCGTCCACTGAGTCATTGAACCATGCTAAGTTGGAGGAGACATCTAGAGGCTGTCTATGCTGACCTCCTGCTCAAATCAGGGCTGACATTAGAACTAGAGCCATTGAGTTCCTTAGGTGGTAAGGCTCACTGGTCCAACAGTTCAATCTTCCTGTCTCTCCCTGTCTTCCTTTCCCATCAAGAAGTAAGGTTGCTCAGCACTGCATATGCAAAGTAGCCTCCTTCTATTTCAAAGGAGGAGGGAGGGGGGTGGGAAGTAAGCTTTCACTACCTTGCACTGCTCTAATGTAAGTTATGCTGGACAGTTACTCTGAGATGCAGCCTTCTTTGGAGCTAGCAGCATTTGAAGCATTGTCCCAGGATCTAGAACTTACCCTACCATCTGCTGTGCATGGTAGTAGATCTCATGCCAAAACTTGACCTTGTGAATGGGGTAGAGAAGAATTGGATGGGGAGGCAGGGTTGGGTAACTAAGAGATTTATGTGGTATTGGTTTTGGAAGGCTGTGTATAGTTGGTAGGGAGTGGGTCAGTAGCCATGAGATTTAATATCATGTTTGGAAGGTAGGATTTGTAAGAGTAAATGGGGAAGGTGGACCTAAGTGTCATACACTGCAAGTGGGACTCACTCATTTGGCTCCTCTCTCACAGTTCTTCCTCATAGCATCATATGTTATGTACCTGCTATTAGCCTTGCAAGCCTGTTTGACATGGTCATCACATAACAGATGAAACCATGAAACAGAGAACAGAAAGGCAGAGATTAATATTCTTCTCTGTGGAAGGTGGGTTTCTTATGTTTTTTAGCTACAGAACAAGGCATTGGTAAGTGGCTTCCCAGAAATGAAAAGGACAGTGGAGGAAGCTTGACAAGTGAAAATGTGAAAAGCTGATTTGTATAGTCAGCAAATTTTAACAGCCGGTTCTACTGAACTAGCTAGTCCTCCAGAAAGGCTTTGGCTTACAGGATTGAAGACAGTAGCCAGGTTTGTTAAGAATAATTTGTGGCTCTGTATCTTTTTTCTGGAGCTCTGAACAATGAAAGCCAGGCTCTGTCTCTGCATGGCTTGCAGTGAGCACCAAACGCCTAGCAGGAGTAGGACATTTCAAACTTACTGCTGCTTTATTGATAGCACAAGTACTGCCATGGCAACTAATAGCACTTGCACAGACAAGCAACCTTTTGTAGATACTCAAGCAACAGAACAAGAAAAACTAAAAACGATGTTATCCAACTGTCAGTGATCTGTACTTATAAACAGTGAAGACTCTGAAAACAGCACTGATCAGTTTCATATTCAAAAGTGAGTATCCTTAGGAAGTATTTGTATACTTGCTGTCTATCTATCTATTTTATGTACTGATGTGCCACCTGTATTACTGACAAAATACAGAAAATTAATTCTTCTAATTGGATATGATAGTGTGGAGGACTAGTCATTTCCTGCAGTTTTGCAGAGACTGCAAATTGACTGTCTCCAATGACTCGTGGTCTCTCAAAACATTCCAGTTGTAGATAAGAAGATGACCAGGAATGCACCAAAGGCCCTGCTAACAATGGACTCAATAGAGGAGGCTCTGATAAGGCGAAGCCTCGAGGCCTCATGATGTCCAGTTGTAGATAAGAAGATAGGGAAGAATACATCGAAGGCCTTACTCCATGGACTGGCAAAACCCCTGCTGAGTAAGGCCATCAACAATGGACAGCAAATCCCTGCTGAGTCTAACGATGGACTCAGGAAGGCCATCAAGGATGGACATTGAACCCCTGCTGAGTCTAACAATGGACTCAGTCTTGCTCTTACAACAAAGCAGCAAACACATGCCAAGCAAGGCGTTGCCTCTGTCTATAAGAGGTGAATAAGCAAAGAGAAGGTGTGCTTGCACCCACCATCTGAGGACTCCTGAGATGCTGACAGACTGATCGAGCAACCCCCCCCACCCTCAAGATGTTGACGCTTTTCTCCAAGGATCCAAAGAGTGGTGAAAACTTTTCTCTCTCTTTTCTCTTTTTCCTTTCTTTTTCTCTTCAAGTATCTCTTGATCTCTCTCTCTCTGGCACATACGGCAACACCTTATAAGTTTTATACCAGCTCCTTTTTGGGCTGTTGTAGCAGATTTTCTGTAGGTTGTTTATTTTAGTACTGAAAAGTGATTGCAAGTGTTGTGAACGGTTGCAGGTTAAGTGATTGCAAGTTTTGTGAGTGGCTGCAGGTTTCTTAGTATTGTTGGAGATTATGCTGTCGCTATCACATTGCTGTAAGATTTGGTGTTGTTGGCGGTTGGTAGTGTTGTCGTGAATTGTCTTTACCAATTAATTTGTTTTATAATTCTGTTAAGTTTAATGCCAGCTCCTTTTGGGGGCTTGTTTAGTATGTTTTCATGTAGATTGCTTATTTTGGTGGTGCTTATTACTAACCCTAGTGATATTGGTAAATATGCTATTCTTACCCCATTACTATGAGATTTTGTGTTATTAGTGGATGGTAAAATATTCATGGATTGTCTTTACCAAGTGATTTTCCTTTTCCCTTGACTCTGTTGTATACCCCACATTTCCCCTTTTCCCTAAACAATTATATGTATTAAAATTATAAGCCAGTACGCAATTCTTTGGTGTCGTCTCACCTTAATTTGCCCCAAGGGAATATATATATAGAACCTCCACGAACCCCACTTGTCCCACCCAGGGTGGTTTTGTGTGCTGGGTCGCGTCAGATAGATAGTACTCTTTTTGCCCTAAAATTTAGGGCAAGACTAGACTTTAAATAGCAAGTATGATGCACAGTTTGAGCTTGCATTGAATTATATTCTGAGAAAGGGGGGAGTATTTTCTCAGTACGGCATATAAGTATCATTTAAGAACCTAAATCTTAGTTTGTGTACTCCACAGAATACAGGAGTCTATGCACATTATAATTCCCACTTTACCTGCTTCATAGTTGAACTCTGGAGCCTAAAGTTAATGTGATTGTTCATGGCTAGTCTGGGAGAGGGAAGAATTAGATGTGATGAGTACAGGGCTCAAAATATGTGCTCCTCTACACAGCATCACTTTAAAATTGTTATTACAGCTCTATATCTTAAGGGCTGGCCATTGGTGTGCACCAGTGGTGAGTACGTGGCTATTTTTTTAGTGGGACAGTGCCTCCCTAATTAACATGTATACCCATTAGTGCACTTGGTCAGCATGGGGTATGGTCTGTGACCAGCATCCTTGCTCATAAAGCATAGGAAGAAGAAAAATGTTTCTTTTAGGCAGAGATGGTTCAGATATGCTAAACAGTGCATTCGTTTTGCTTCACCTAAATTCAATTAGCGCCTCTCTATGAAGCTTTTAGATCTCACTGATTTTTTTTACACTGAATTAAGTATGGCTAGATGCAATAGTCCCAACCAGGATTTTCTGTTCTGAAGGGATAATCAGACTATGCTTCATATATCCTTTACCTGCTAGAATGCTCGATTTCTTATAGTAATATTTGTTTAATATCATTCCTTTCCTATGGATGTGCAATGAAAATAAATTTCTAGCTATCTTGGAACTGACATCACCCTGCCTGACATAAGCTTTTTGAGGAGGAATGATGGAAGATTGAAGGTTGTCTTTGTTTCTAACAGAAGATAAAAATGAAGCGACTGAGCATTTTGCAGTTTATAAGCTGTAGCCCTTGGACAAAACAAGAATATTGCTGGCTAAAAGCAGATTTTCTGCTTTGGTAATTCTGTTTCCACTGATACCAAATTTCCTGTCAACTCCTGCTCCAGTGTATAAAAGCCTTTCACAGAGGTAAATTACTGTGGTACTTCTGGGACAGGACAGGATTTCTCCATGTATTTTCAAGTGTTAAAGTCTCACCAGGGAAGAGACCATATGTCAAAATAAAATCTACTAAAGTGAAACTCATGATTTTGAGGTAAAATTAAGCCATGATTTGTGATTTGGTATGATTTGCAACACTAGAGAACTTTGACGCATTCAAAGTGACAACTTTTGGAAAAGAAAATAATGTAATCTGTAGTATTTGGTATCTGTACCTGTAATGTCACATAGTCTGATACCTCTGGTCCATATTAAGATATATAATTATATTTTTTTTTCTTGTTATGTGCTTTACAATGCCCAATTATTAACCTGAGTTATAAGCCTCTCAAATTTACTGACAGTAGTGTGTTTCCTTTTCTCTCAGTGGCTTGTCACTGGATGTTCAGTTGATCTTGTAAATTCCTTTTCAATCTGCTCTGTAGTTTTTTATTTCCTTCTGATTAATTTCTATTATTCACATTAATTTATGAGATTTAAATTTGAACATCATGACAAAATACTGGAACAATTTTACACTGAATGAAGCATAGATCACTAAGAAGGGACAATGTGGCTCCGAGTCCCCTTGTTAGTGTTCAGATTCTGGAATCATCCAGAATTGGCTTTTTCTCAAAAGGAAACAGAACAGTCACATGGTTCTTGTGCATCCATATCTTCAAAAGAAAACCATGCTGTAGGAATAATTTTTCAATTACTACTCCCTGATGATCCCAGAATGATGTTTGCTTTGTTGTTACAATACAGAATAAATTGTTCAGAATAAATATACAGAATAAATTATATGACTTCCATGTTTTTAAGCAGTATGAGGAAGTAAAACAAGAGTGTGAAGCAGGACACTCTTTTCCCCCTTACCATTTAGTAGCAATATTGTATTCAGTCTCCAGTGTCACAGGTCCGAAAATCAAATCAGGCTGTTCATCAGTTCATCACTTCCACAGACTAAACCAGAGAACTTGAAACAAGATTATCTGAATTACATATTTCAGCTTGGAATGGCATATCTTAGTTTTAAGGTAATCTCATCTAACTAATGATTTAATTTGCCTTTGAGTGTTACTTTTGTCCATTTGCATTACTGTGCTTTCTTGTGTGTAATCTGACCCTTACACACTGATTCTTCTTGACCTTTTATCCAGTATATTACTTTCTTGCTTATAAAAATTATTCTGCTTCACTACTTACTTAGACTATGAGTTAGAACTAACCAACAAGCCAACCTACCAACATAATCAAAGTCAGTAGAACTAATGTTGTAAGAGTGAGCACAGAGGCATACCCACTGCTCATTGTCAATTTAGCCCTTTTTCTCATCATAAATCTTTTCATTAATAAAGATGTCTAGTTCAATCTTTAATACAATTATTAGTTGCTACTTGTGAGTTCTTGCAATGTCAGCCAACAATTTGAAATTAATCTGTTATTAATAAATCATTTGTTTTGAATATTTCTAGCTGATTATTCACTGTTTGCAGGAGGAGTGGCCACCTGCCTCTGACAGATCCAACTGGGCCTGTTTTGCTAGATTGCTTCTATTTTTGAAACAGTAAAATGGCAAAGCAAATAGCTCATGCAGCTCATGTATAAATACCTTTGAAAGTGTTTGAACTTACATGTTCAATAAGAAGAGCAAGTCTACTAATCATACAGACTAGAATCATATAAAATAGAATATTATATAAATGCGTGTTAGAAATACCATATACAAATTCATAGATGCAGACAGTCCATAAAAAAATGCTAATTTTTTTTTTTAATCGAATTATGTGATTTGGTAATAATTGTCCTTCGTATTTGGTCACTAGTAGTATTTGATGTATTCATAGTCCATTACTAAGGGAATTGTTGTTCTTCTTTCCTTTTGTTTGTGAAAGTAATACATCTGACCTAGGTCAAGTAGTGATTAGCACTGAAGTATTCCCATATTGGCTAATGCAGGCTAGGTATTTGATACTGCTTTTCAAAAATACAATAACACTCAATTCGTGGCATCATGAAATTCTAGCTATCTGAATGCTTGACTTTTTAACCCTGATAATGTTCTTTTAATGTAGATTGTTGCTGTGTAGCTTCTTAGCCAGTTTTCTCTTAAGTGCACTAAAAAAATTACTCTACTGCAAAGTAGCATCCTGTTGACACCCATTTGTTCCACGTTCTTGGCTGAAATTTTTATCTATCCTGTAGCAGTTGGTACTATTTTTTCATAATTATCATTGGCTATTTTTTTTACAAATAGCAGAGTTTGTTTAAATTACAAGCCCTTTGAAACACACACTATGCTTCACAGTATGTACCATGCCTAGTACTTTCAGTTCAGAGAAGTATGGAAAGATATTTTGAACTTCAAGCCATCTTCAGCTAGAAGAAACATTTCTCAATAGTTACTTTTCTTGTGAGAATTTTTTTCCTTTGTCATCTCCACGATGCAAAACTGAAATCTTATGTTATAGTTTTTTGTGGTTCATTTAAGAAAAGGTTAGTGAAGTAGTTTAAGAAAGAAGATTAAATTGTTAACTACCTTTGATGTAAAACTGATAATTAGAATGTGAATCAATCTTATGATGTTAACAATATAGACCCATTCTGAAATATAACTGTCACAAATTAAGCTAACAGAAATAGTAGTCAAATAAAGTAGATGCAGAAGTCTAAAGACTGACATAATTGATAGATATTTCAGGTTGCTGTGGACACCTGTGTACATCCACTTTCCTGTCCCTGTGTTTGTAAAGATTAGAATGTGAAAATGTGAAGTAAATATAAATGTTCCTTCGAGTAGTATAACAAAGAAAATTTTGGGGATGTAAACCTCATTTCCATGCTTCAGGTGCAAAGATAATGCCCTTTTGCAGTAACGTCTGTCGAGATTTTCAAAGCAATTGTACTGTTACGCAATGACAATTAAAGAACTGAATTATTTTTTGTACTTCAGGAGAAGTGAAATTTCATCAAATGGTTAGGTAAAACACCATTTTAAAAGATAAATCAAAATGCAATATGTTTAATTTTTATAATAAAATAGCTTGGTTTGGTTTTCTTCCGTGTTCAAATTGTGCTTTTACCTTCAAAGACCCCTGTGGTTTAAATAACCCAGTCAGTGTACACTAATAAAAATCCTATTAAATTAAATGGCCACTAGGCATATAGAATGTCCTGTTGCAATTTCAAGAGACAGTTTGTTACAAGACACCCTGCTATGTGCCTTTTATTTTATCAAAGTAAAGGAGAAAAAGAAAAGGTTGCAAAATGTGTTTATTGCTATGAAAAATATGTTTCCAATGTACTTGGAAAAAATGATGTGTTGTGTGTTGGTTTTTTGGTTTCTTTTATGGAATGAAAGACCTGGCTTATTCCATGTCTGGTACATTTATTGCACAACCTACAGTAAATATATATAATCAGCAGAATCGGTCAGTAATTTTCATCCTCTGAACTGTTACTTGTTTCTTTTAGGAAGGTGGCAATTCAAGAAGTAATTCAGCATATATTGTATTAAACTGTTTTAGAGCACATACTGTACTTGTTTGCCAGCAAACATTATTTCTGAAATAGGGGACTGTTTTTCTTGCAGATGTTTTTCTTTCTTTCCTTTCTTCTCTTTGAAAAAAACAAAACAAAACAAAAAGCTGTGGATGTATTGAATACTTGTGGAAACAAATTACAAATATCACACTGAGATGAGTTTAGTACCCATGGTTCTCAGCAGATATTCCCCTTCATCCTGCCTACCCAAGCAAGGTCTGAGATATTTTATTGAAATAGAAGGCAAGAAATAGGATAGGCTATCAAACTAATTTTACTTAGTGAGATTTTGTCTGATGCTTAAATTTCCAGAAGTTGCTAAACCTCCTATCTTGCTTTCCTATATCTCCTCCATACTCATGGAAATCACAGTGCTGAAATTTACAGTTCTTTAAATCTGTCTCAAATATAGTCCAATCCTATTTCACCACTTGTTTCCTGTTTCATCAATTCACACCTGGCCAATCCCATGTAACAATACCTGATTCTGAAAGATATATTGGCTCTCCAGAGGCACGAAAGACGGTCTGCTCACCTGATGTCTGGTTTGTCAGTTCCTTCTTATGTCTTTCCTAAAAATTAATTACCAGCATCCTCATTAGTACTACTACCATAGATAAAGCATATAGTCAAATGATGTTTAATGACAATATAAGGAAATGTATCAAAGATATTTTTATTAAATATAAATTAAAATTGAGATTGTCTCATGTAAAGACATAGAGCCCCAATTCTTATTTTAGTCTTTGGTCTCTCTTTTAATGATACAAAATACAGAGGTTGTAAAATGCCTACAATAGGGAAACATAATGTAGCCCTGACCTAGCAAGGTGCACGTAAACACCTCTCAGATCAATGTGCTTGTGTTACATACAGATGTTTTGAAAGAACTCTGCACATTGAGTGTCTTCTGAAGTTAGAAACAAAAATAAAGACCTGGCAAATGTAAGAGGTGCATAGCTGCTCCATTCTGAATGATGCAAACGTTGTAGACAGTTTTCCCTTTCTGCCTTCCAGTTTAACATCTGGCAAGCTCTGCCATGCCTACCTGTGGTTCTGAGTCTCTTCTGCTGACAGGTTAAGTTGGCTATGATTTATTTTTTTCTGAAGACTGAGTTATCTTGGCACTCTCCTTGTTCCTTTAACCAGTTGCTTCAGTGAGCTCAAAAGACAGTCTATCCTCAGTTTATGGCCCTACTATCTTAAGTATCCTCATGTTGTTGTTTGTCCCATTTTCTCTTGGGTTTTAACAGCCTACTGCTAAACCAACCTAATGTATTAATGCAGAAAGTCTTCCCTAAAATACATTAAAAACCAACACTGATAATAGCTACTTGCTGCAAATACTTGTAGAACCTTCATTAATTTTCTTCTGCTTATACCCTTTATACTCTCAGTTCAGATCAAAACACCATCCTTGCACAGACAGTGTTTATTGCTTGGTAAATGTGCATGAAACGGGCTTTCTATATTACATGTTAATAGCACAGATCTCTGCCATTCTCTTTCCAGTTTTGAGTGACACCTTGAAGTTTACAGGGAAATAGAGTCAACCCAGTTTTTTTATAAAAATTTTTTCTTTAAGAACAGGACATATAATAACAACATCATACTTTCAGTTTTCCCCAAAGATTAAGTTTTATGCGAGAATGGATGGATCTCTGTTGTCTTAACATTCCCTGTCTCCATGGGACTAGGAGGGATGTTCTGACCCTACTCAGGCTTAAGGAACAACTTCACTCCATTAGGTAAAACACAAAGAATTTTGCTGTTAACTCTAAGTATGCTATGTAAAAAAGTTAATCTCTGTATTGTGATCTCAGAGGACAGTGAAATTGTTTTGGCTGAAACATGAAATAATGTTAACAACAGTTGGCTTAAAAAACAAAACCAAATAGTGTTCTTGTCAAAAACATTTATGTAGATATAATGAAAATTTTCTGAGTACATAGCATGATTCTCAGGTGTCACCATGTTGTGAAGCATTAAAGGAGCAGCACAGCGCAAGTGTAGGAAGCTATTTAACTGGTCAAATTTTCCACGACAAATCTTTTAGATGGGGTTTTTAGCAGTTCCTATTGCTTTGAGAAAACAGACAGAGCATGAGAGATGTGTAAGAGGGAAAGAGGTCTTTCACTCTGTAATCTAGCCATTTTACTTAAATATTTAAATTTTATGTAAATTGTGCTATATATATTTAAATCATATCCTCTTCTTATAGCAAACATTCTTGCCCCTTCCCCCCATGTAATTAACGTGTAAAATAAATTACTGATAGAAGGCAAAATGCAACCATCTGCTTTTCTCAGCATTGTAATTTTTCAGCTAGAACTCACAGGTGTCTTTTAAACAATGATAAATCAGAAGGCACAATCTTTTTTTCCTATTCATTTGTTTGTTAACTACCTCTGTGATAATAATGTATTTGCATATTTAATTTCCTCCATTGTAAATGAGCACCTTTGAACCACTTCCTAATTATTTTATAGTATTCTTGTATTCTTCATTATTCATGCATTCTGTTTACCAAATAAAATTACTTTTCCTCCAAAGGACATTTGAAAGTATTATAATCCTATACATAAGTCAGTTGTTTCCAAATACAGTATTAGAAGGGTCAGAAGGGACTCCTTAATATGAAGCAGACATTAAAAAGACAGAGTTATTTATTTTGTCTGAAGTTATCTTTCCTGTGGTCTCTTTTTTCTGTGTGTAGCGTCTGAATAAACAGGCTGCATATGGACTGATTGGACAGATGCATTGGGATAAGGAAAACACCATTCACTCACAACTTCAGCGTAGGTGGCAAGGAACATAGTACAGCATTCCTGGTAGCATCGTCCAGATAATTTGTTCTGATATTTCGTATGTTCCCTGGTGAGTCTTTCTGTTTCCCTTGACCATACATACCTCTATTGCCGAGCCTGCATGTATAGCTAGCATTTTGTTCAGCTGCTTTGTGTGTGGGAGGCAGAATCATTTTCCCACTGAGGATGCTACCCAGACTGCATTGTGTTCATGCAAGAAAACATTATTCGGTTCATGGCTATACACATACATAATCACCTCCAGTGATTTGCAGTCTTTACAGGTCTCATAAAGTGTCCTATAAAAAATATTTTTAAAGTGTTCCAGGTGTTTCACTTACCTACCCTCTTGTAGGTACCTAGACAGTATTTTCAAGATAGAATAAAGTCCACTTTGTTTTTCCCCTCCACGCCCTTTTCACCTCTACCTTCTTTCATCCTTGGTTATCTGGAAACAGCATTGTACATCAATCCTCCACCTCCAGGATGCTATTTCTTGCTGATTTCTAACCTTCTATTATGTGCTCCTTAATCTCTCATACTCCTCTCTGAATCCTCTGCACATTAGAAGTAAACCTTAATCTCTATCATTCATTGCTGTTTCAAGTGATAGTATTGGACAGCCCTAAAGGAAGCCAGCACAGCACTTCAGAGACTAGGAGAAAATGTATGGGTTGCACATTGCCAGCATTGGCAGTCCTACCTCAGCATCACTTCAACATTTAATCAACTACAAAAGCTATTTAATGCTTGGGATACTCCAATGCTATAAATATGATCCCTTAAGTAATTACACAGCTTTACGTCCTGTAACATATTTGGTAACACTTTAAATAAAGTGTCTTCAGTGCATTTCAATGCATTTTTAATTTAGACTGGATACAGCTATGATTGCATGCTAGATAAATAACAGTTCAAATTTAAATGGATGCATCAAGATTTAACAACAAGCTAATAATTAAATAACTTGTGATATTGCAGTTAAACTATCAGTATATTTCAATGATTAATTAATACCATATAACTTTTATGAAAAACATTTTTCCTAATAGCACACTATCGGCCACACAGAGAAGTGGTGTGGAGAGGCCTATTACTTTGTTTCCAAATACAGACTCTAGTAAAGATTGCTTTTGGAGTGTAGAGAAAAATCTATGTCAATGCCTGGGTTTCATCGTCTGGATACCACCTTTATCACCTGAAGATGAGTTACCTCAATCTCTTATTTACCCATGATATTCAGGATGCAATACCTGTGGCTTATTTATCTCTGGTTTGTGACTATGAAAATAAATAAACTGACCTTTATTAAAAAGTCAAAGTGTTTTATTTTCACATTTTTAAAGTTAAATGTGTACCTTCATATTAAAAAAGTCTGTTCACTTCATATTTTTCTTTAGCTTCCCTCTTAATTTAAAATCATTAAAACCCTTACTTGACCATGAAGTAAAACTTTGTATTTCAAGATTAAATTCGAAAAACTTTTACTTTTTATTTAAAAAAAATAATAGAAAAAGAGTCATTATGAATATCCCCAAGTATACCTTTGGAATTGCTAAAGAACAAATAAAATATACAAGTCATGTTACATATTTCAAAGAGGAATTGACACTTCTCTGGACTTCAGGATTCTACACCACAGTAAATACAGAGTATAACTGAAGAATTACAAATGTTATTACACCAGTGAGTTCACTGTAATATATTAAACAACGTAATGTTTGACTAACAATTGCTTATTCTGTAGTTTGCACTACAATTAAGTGCTAGTTTAGGACCCCTTCTAGCACCCCTTCTAGCAGAACACTCAAATATTGCAAGCATTCACTAACTTCCATAAATCAAAAGAAAGGGGAAAAAAAAAATAACATCAAACCTCTTTTTACTAGCAGCCATCATCCGGATAGCTGAATTCCTGATGAAATCTTTGGAAAAGTAAGATACTTACTTCTACCCTACAAGGTACAGCATTTCATCTTCTTTGATTTAATACTGTTATACTGAACCCTGATGAACTAGATCTAAGGTGGACATATAGGAAGACTACAAAGCTCTACTATACCATACAAAGTTTTGCACATCTACTTGTATTAAGCCAACAAAATATTTTTTTATTATGCTTAGGTTTTTTCATTTAATCAGTAAACTTAGTTACAAACGCTAATAAAATTTTCACTTTTGTGAATCCTTGAAAACTGCACAGAGACTGTTGTGGGTTTATATAAAGATATATATATATTTTATATGTGTTTCTTGAGCAAGTACACTTCTAAAACAATCAAAACTAAGTGGCATAGGGATGGTAAGAAAGCTTTGTGGGAAATTAAAGCTATATGCTTATCTAAAAAGGCCCGAGTAGCCTAAAGAAAATACATGACTGAAAAACATTTCAGTTAAGCTCATAGTGGATAATAATAGATTATAATATCCATGTATTTTGGTATCCATTGAAAGCTTATGCCTCAAGTTCAGTGAGAAAGTAGTTGTTTAAAAAGGAATAAATCCAACATGGGCTGGATCAAACAAACAGTAGAATAAACCCGTTATTTTCTTCTTTCTCCAATTCAAATTCAATAAACAGCAAAAATGAGAAAGATTTCATAATAGTCTAAGTTTCATAATAGTCTAAGTTAGGCTGTTCCTGTGTTTGATCATCTAAAGGATTAAAAAAGGGTTTTATTTTTTCCTAAAAATGAATCTTCATCAATTTATCTCCAGTTTCATCAGAACTGATAGAACAGAATAATTAATTTCCATGTCCTATGCAGGATACTTCTGTTGCTGAAGATCTGATCTGCATTGCCTAATGTAATATTTTTGTAATGGAAACATGTAACTGACTCATATTTAATTTCAAAGACATTATAACCCTTAGATTCTTTTCTGTACTTCTGTACAGGTCTCATTTTGTATGAGTGCATTTAAACACTCTCTTTGAACTGTAGATCTTTGCTCGTGCTTTCGTTTAATTTGCTCTTGTCAATTTCTTGCTTTCTCTTCAATTAGCCAAGATCATTGTGATTTATGATCATATTCTCCAGAGTTTGCAAACGTTGTTCTTTGCAGCTTCCTGTAAAAATGTTATTCTGTCATCCAAATTGTTGAAACTGTAAAGTGAAACTTGGCCTACAATAAACCCTATCTGAAAGATATTCCCCAATTGATAATTATTTTTGACAGCTACTGTTCAAATTTGTTGTATATAAACCAATTTGCTGTAGAAATGCCATTGATGTAAGTTACATCTAGACCAGTATTCCTTTAGTTTGCTTAGGAGCCAAGCCGTTTGAATAACGCCAAAAATGGTGGAAAATCCAAATATCCAAAAAACAGTTCCTCCCATACTCACTATATTCTGTCAAAGGAAGAATTTGGATAAATTCAACATCATTTACTCTTGTCAAATAAATGTTATTTCTTTTCCATTACTTTATTTACTTTATTCGATATCTATTTTTATTAATTATTA
>NW_010100009.1:0-90761 GCF_000699245.1 Pterocles gutturalis | reverse complement strand
TATATATATATTTATATATGAAAACTCTTATGTACAATTGTATCAAATACTTTTCTCTTTACACAATAATCCCTTGCATTTATGTGCTTCATATGCAAGTCAACTTTTGAACGCTTCATACTTCTCAGGGAAGTTTTAAACTATGTACAAACAGGTGACGCTCGAACAGGAGTTTGTTCCCCATACAAGCTGGTTTCTCATACCTCAGTTGTTTGCCTTTGACAGGCCATCAGTTCAAGATTTGAGGTAGAAGTAAGTAGCCTATATACTCTGTGCAAAAAAAAAATAAAAAAAAAATAGTGTGTTTGTTAATTTGCACATGGCAGTCTATCCTCTCAGTCCAGCGATCTGTTCGGTGGCTTCAACTCATGAACGGAGTCGCAGGGGTTGGGTGCATAGCTGCTGGACAGGAGAGCCTGCTTCACTTCTGCTTCGCTCTGCAAATCCAGTAGTGTTGGGGAGGTTTCAGGAAGCACGTTCAGTTGCTTTAATGACCCTCCTGCCAGTGAAGCTCTCACCAAATTCAGGTTGTTAAGTTCTGAAGGCTTTGCTACTGCTTGTGAAGAGCCTACAAAAAACCCAAAGAAACAGTGTGGTTACTTGATGCTCAGCCTGCCAGCGCTCCTCCTGAAATCAACACTGCCGCTGTCACTCATACGCTTGAGCCAGTTAAAAAAGCTGATGGCAGAAAACAAGGCTCTGATATAAACTAGATGGTATTATATCGCATCTGGGGAGAAAAAGCCATCCCCAAAGAAACACATACCGTGTTTGTCTGCAAGCAGCGGGCTGGTCATGCTCACAGGTCTTATTCTGTCATGGTTGCTGGGGTAGAGGGTCCCATCTGTTTCCATCCTCTTGCTGCCGGCAATCCCGTTGCACGGCTGAGGATGAAGAAGGCTGGTGCCTGCACCCCTCTTCCTGTTTCGTTCCTTGCTGCTCAGTGCGTTTGGGTAGGTATTATCCACAGTCTTAAGGCTCTCGGAGTAGTACTCCGACTCCTTGGGGTAAATGTGGACGTTCATGCTGTCTGTGCTGCCGCTGCAGTCTGTGCACACAACCGGCAGTCCATAGCCTTTAAGGGAGGAAGAGAAAACGGCAACAAATGAAGATTAACCAGCTGGAAGTTGTCAGCACTGAGCACACAACTTGCGGAAGGAAAAGGCAGCTCTGTTTAGTTCATCTGTCCCTCAGCAGTGTGGGAATCTCTCACTAAATAACACGGACATTTCTTGGTTTTATACAGGGCTAGTAAATACCTGTGTTTTTCAGAACTCTGCAGCTATCACTAAAAGTAGTGCCAATTAATAGGTTTAGTAGTTTTGGTGTTGTTGGGTTTTGGGGTTTGTTTTTTTTTACTCCAAAGAAGTTGTGACTTTCTTTTCTTTAAAATAAACTGCATTTATTTCCTCTTCCAGACCTTCTAGTCAGGGTAGAAACAGAAAGTGGAACTTCCCTGCACCTGCTTTAAAATACCAAAGTTACCTCTCTTGTTTTTTTGCTGCTGCTTTACAGGGATCACTGTCAACTCATATTGTTATCTCAAGGCACTTTATTACTGTTCGTGGTAATAACAGATAAGCAGAATTCAAAGCAGCAAGCAGGAAGAAGTTTCTAAATGCTAAAAGTTAATTTCCTTATTGCACTCAACACCTTTCCGTTATTAAACTTAACAGTTTCTCCTGGAAAGAAAATGTATTTCACTGGCTGTTTTTCTGTGGATGTTACAATACAGTGTGAGAACAGAAAACATCCTAAAAATACAAAAGTATGAGTGTAACACCCAAAAAACTGGCAAAGAGCAGAGGCAGGTGTAGTGCCCAAAACAACCTTTCAATTTTGAAAATAAAAAAAAAGCTGAGCTTTGAAGTTGACAGCTGCTTTAAAGGGCATGAAAAATTTTAACACCTTCAGTTTGAAAGTGCTCTCAGGTTTGAGGAATAGCTCACATCAAAATACCGATCAGCCAGCTGCAGCAATGCCTATCGTGAGCTTTAGCCTGCATCTTTCAGACGTTCCTTGAATTCAAACTATGCAAGCTTGATAGAAGATCAAAGCAAGCAGGAGAAAGTAAATTTACTGTGCTCACACCTGAGAATCATTCTGGGCTTTTTTTCCTGAAGGTAACAATTTCTTGTCTTAATGCTGACTTGGAGTGCTTTCTGATCTGTACAAACACAAAATACCTTTCCAGATTAATGGGTTTTGTACCTGTCTTATCTGGAACAAGCATTCCATCAGCCATGTCTTCAGTTTTCCAAGTGTCTTTATTATAGCCAATACATGGTTTTGGCTGTCTGCAGCCTACAGTGGGAGCTTCAACATCTGGACACCTTCCAGCATCAGTCTGACACATACCTGTAACAAACGAACCATCTGGCTAAAGATTACAAACATCTGCTCTCAGCTGAATGACTCGTTAGTCCTATTTCTACTGTAAAAGCTGCAAAAGGGAGAAAAAATAGCAACGGAGACAATAGGTAATATTAAGTTGATGTTTAACAGAATAGATGCTGGACAATCTCAGGAGAATCTTAGTTCAGAACGCTTAACTTTTGCTTCCTGCCGTGTTTAAGTACTGTAAAATCCCAGCATTTGATTTCTAAGCCTGAAGGCAGGGACAGGCAATGCTAATGTATGTTCTAGTAGAGCTTGACTATGGGTAACTCTGGTGCCAAAGAACTAATCCAACATTAACAAAAAAATAGTCCTTAGGGCCTGAATGAGCAGTTTCTGAAGCAGTCTGCTTGTATGAGCACTGTTATTACTGGGCGAGGATAGCTTTGTGAAGCAAAAGACAGATCCTCATTCTGCATAAACGCAGTAGCTCGAGAATTACATTATGAAGATCTTTTGGATAACACATAACAAGCACAGAAGTACTTTGTACTGTGATTTCTCCCTCCTCATATCAAGTTCAGATACACCACGACAGAAAAAATAATTAAACCAGTTCTCACCATTGCTGTCTATGTGCCCGTTAGGCTGTTGGTTATCTACTCGGACGACCGCTTCCTGCCGGTCAGAAAGAGTCCCTTGTGAAGACAGATAGCTTGGCACGTCAGGAGGCACAATAGTCTCATCTAGAGCAAGGGGAGCAGAGAAATGTCAGTTCCTAGTAGGATATAAAGGCTTCTGTTTTCAAAGGCATGTAAAAATCATATTTTCAAGAGGTATTTGAGACCAGATCTATAACTGATATTGTCTGTAGATGCAATGGAAAAACTGAACTGCCTAAATACTCCCTTCTCCTCAGAAGCCCCGATTTTTCAGAGCTTACAGCTGTAAAATACAGTGCTGACAAAGCCATTTTGGGTGTTTGCATTGGCATGGTCAGTACAAGGTAGGTGGAGGTGAAACTGGCTCTTCCTTTTCCCCTGAAATTCAGACTACATCATTTGACTCAAGTCCTCTGTCTCCCAAAGTCACGAGTAACAGACTTCTAGAGAGAACAGGGTCTTCGATTCACTTCAGCAGGCAAGTAAGCTTAAGCCCCCTTGCTGCCCTTGGCTTTCTCTATTTTATATCAGGGCATTTCAGTTTCCCTTGTCACACAAAACCAAGTGAAACTCCATAATGCTAGGCATGAAGCCCTAGATTTTCAGGACTAAAAAAAGGGGGGGAAAAAAATCCTGCTGACACATCATGCTGGTCATATGGTATCTAAGACTTGCTATCTAGCCCATGTCTTTGAAATCCTATATTGCAGTACATCTAAAGCTAAGGATAATACAGGAAGGATGCAAATCCCAGCAGGGTGGGGAAGCATTAGGCTGCTTCTTCCATACTTCTATTCAGAGGCTGTATAACATTGAAGGCAGGACAGCTTATTCTCACTGCAACACTTATTTCAGCACCAAATTATCCCCTTTGAATATCAGGAGGAAGCAATAAACACTACTTCTTCCCTTAAAAAGCGAGGCATACCCCTGATCAGCAGGGCTACAACAGCTCTTACAGGCAACATGGAAAAAGGGATTCCAGCTTCAAGGGCTAATTTTTCGAGTTTTGAATACAAAGTCTTTGAAAATACAGATTCTGAAGAAATAAGACAGGTGGACCATCGTGGACATAATCCAGACTGTCACAAGAGTTATCATTTATGGTCATGGGAAATCAAAGTAGCAAAACAAAGGCCAAAATGACTGTCAAGTGGAAAAGACCTTTCTGAAGAGCAAGCCATGGGGAGAAATGCAGCTCTGAACATGCTTCAACAGCAAGTGAAAGCTGCTTCCAGCTTTGTGATCCAAGAGAACCACTGAGATAAGCCAATTGCTTTCCCACTGTGACTGCGTGGCCACCCGATGTGCCCATTCAGCCTCAGCGGGAAGTCTGACGGCACAAAAGGTTAGAGGAAGCCTTAGCAGGGGAACAGAGCTACCTGTGTTGGTGACGCTGTATTCTTCGCTCTTCTTCCTGGTTTGGTAGATGATACAGACCCAGACCAGAGATGTCAGCACGATGCTACACACCACAGCAATGGTGATGATCCCCACGGTGGTACGGTCCTTCCTACAGCCAAGAGACTGTAAGATGCTCACGTGGCTGTGAGCGCGCTCTGTTCCCAGGGTGTTGGACATTTCACAGGTGTATTTCCCAGCATCCTCCAAGACAACATTCCTAACGATCAGCAGCTGGTTGCCGGAGGTGAAGTGATGCCTTTCTGTGACGATCAGCGGCTGGTCACCCTTCAGCCAGGTAATGCGGGGCGGTGGGCTCCCTGTGGCCTTGCACTGAAGAGCCACTGTCTCACCTACAGACACTACATGATCTTCCAGTGGATGAATCAAAGATGGTGTCTCTGCAGGAGAATAAACACAGAAATTAATTCTTCGGGATAGTGTAACAACAGATTTCTTTCAACAGTACTGAATGTAACTGATGTTCCTGCAGACAAATACACAGCAGTGCACTGTGCGGCCACATACCCAAGAGGATGGTGGCCACAAACCATAACAGATCTAACAATCATGACCAAGGCCCTTCTTTAACCAATTGGTGCTAGTCTTCCCAACAAAGAAACCCCGGGGACAAAGGGCAATGGCTGACACACATGAATTATTTCATAGGGCAAGAGAGATGGAGTGCAATTTCCTTATGAAGTAATTGTCCCAGACAGGAAATAGGGTGGTTGGAGAGGCTTCCTTGGCACAGGAGGAAATGCAACTCGCAGCTCCTTTTTTTAATTAGCAGGGTATTTTTCATTAGTTAACTACAGTGCAAAAGAATGAAACAAGAGTAATGCTCACAAGCATTGCCTCTTTGTCCCTTTTTGGTATCTACAACTGCTGAAGAGCCTGAAAAGCAATCCCTCCCAGCTCCCACTTCTAGACCACTTGGTCTCTCGGGGCACTAATGAATCTTACCCAGTACAGTCAGGGTGGCATTTGCAAGCACAGATCCCGCAGAGTTCTGTGCCGTGCAGCTGTAGACACCCATGTCTTCTATCTTCACATCCGTGATGAAGAAGACATCGTCGTCAGGCATGACATGCATGCGGCGTTCTCGGGCCGCAGGAAAGTCCGTGCCCCCATCTTTCTGCCAGGCAATTTGTGGGGCGGGGTGTCCTTCAGCTGCACACTCCAGCCGTGCCGTTGTCCCTGTCCGGCTGGTGATGTCGTGGGGAGTTTTGATAAATGAGGGCAACACTGATAAAGAAACACAAGAAAAAGGAATGAGCAATTCCATGGGGAAAACACCATCTTCTGGGCACTTCTATCTTCCTTCCTAGGCAGGAGACAGATATGATAACTACCCATAGGCAGGAGGATGGCAAGCTGCTTTTGCAGTTATCTCTAAACTGCTGGGGACTAACCCTGTGTTTCTACAGCACATAGCTGTCTGCAGTGTCCAAAACCCCTCACTGAGGATCATTAGAGTTGGGATCAAAGCTCATTTTCTTCTGTGATTTATCTGAAAACAAAACCCATTATCTCTCCTACAGGGAACCTTCAATCACTATGGTCCCTCTTGTTTGTATCCTTTCGTATTTTCATTTTCATTTGCCCATTTCATTGGGTAAAGACTACTGAACAGCCAAAGAGAGGTGGCCAAAGCTATTAAGAACATGCTGAAGTGCTTGGCTGGATCGCAGCCATCACAAGCCAGGGATGTGCTCCTCACATGGCACTTCTCAGTGTCCACTGAGATGCAAGGAGCTGGTGGGAAGAGGTCAGGAGCTCCTCACCATCAGGAATGGACCCTCAGGAGTAACTGCCTGCCAAAAGTGGGTCCCAAGGGAATTGTACCAGCTCAGTCTGAGGAAAGGAATGAGAAAGCAGCTTCCTACTCACCATTAACAGTGAGTCGGGCCTTGCTGGAGTAGGTAGAGCCGAAGTGGTTAGTGATGATACACTGGTAACGCCCTTCGTGGGCAAAGGTGACATGCCGGAGGTGCAGGATGGTGGTGTACTCCATCACCTCGCCATCCTTTGCTCGCACATGGGCAAAGTTCTCAATCTCAGCATTGTAGAGCATCTCGTTGTCTTTCTTCCAAGCAAACATCATGGGGGAGCTGCTACTGCTAGCAGCCGAGCAAGTGAAGCGGATATCCTTCCCCAGGACAGCCACTGTTGTCTCAGGCTGGATGATGATTTGCGGCTTGGGGAAATCATCTAAGAGAAAACAGCAGGCATGGTCAGTTCTGGACTAGGAGGAGAGACGAGCAAGCAAAGAGATGCAATGAGAAATGAGTAGTGCATAAGTGAAAGACATTATTGCACTTCTGCTTTTATATCCACTGTTGCTGGCTTTTGCAAAGCACTCCACCTCTGGGCCTGGCTCTACCGTGCACAACTCCTCTGAGTGGCTGGTCTAAGCTGAGACTGTCATTCCTTTGGTTCTGTCTGTAACGAGTGGACTGAGATGGTCACTTAGTGACCTCAAAACACTCAGAAGATGCCCAGTGCTCTTCACCAACGTATCTGAACCTCAGGAAGATACTACAGTCTAAAGAAAATATCCTTCCTTGTATAACCCACACATGAAGAGCAATATTGAACTTAAAAATTCACCTCCAGGCCTGTGAAATAGGAGAGGAAAGCAGGAGGACACTTAACGGGCTGCAGATGCCACCTCTAGGGATAAATGCTTGTGAGCAAGGCGACTGCAGCACACACTGTCAAAGCAGAAGCAGCTGTATTTGCCTGTCACCCGTCTGGGATAGAAAACTTTGCACGCTCTCTCTGTGCCCTGAAGATTGTTGGTTTTAGCAAGGTTCCAAGCAGATTCATTTATTAGATTTCTACAAATGGTGTAATTTAATATTTGACTAAGGTTTAATTAAACAGCCAGGCCTCTGGAACCAGGAGTACTAGTGCCTGGAGGACTTGGCAGGCACTGGAGACGCAAAGCTGTCTTCGCTTTGTGATGTTGCTGTGGGGATGGAGCCTTCATGATCTCTTCTTCCAGATGAACACAGCAAGCCTCCCAAACTCGCTCAGACAGAGGCCACCTAGGCAGAGCCCTACCGCTCTGGGATTGAGAGGGACATGGGACAGCAGCTGGAACAAAGCTTTTTCTCCGTGTTCAATTTAAGTCACGCATTCCACTTAGTTAAACAGTGTTTTCAAAAGCTCATTTTTCCTTCATCAAACACCCATGTGCAGCTCCACCCAGGATCCATGCTGGCTGGCTCCACAGAGCAGGGTTTGGCTCACCAAACCAGGCTTTTATTTTGCCCAAAAACTGGATGCATGAGCGGCATCACTTTGGCCTCCACTAATCATTTCAATTTCTTTTTGAGAGAGGTGGTAGATGTTTGTGTGTGCTGGGCATTAAGTAAAGCTGCTTTGCAAGCACAGCTGAGGTGCAGAGTCAACTGCGGTGTTGGGGAGGGAGAACAGCAGTAGGTGCTCTTTAGAAGAAAAAACTGTAGAAAAAAAGATTATAACGCAACTGTTAGCTGTCGATTGGTTCACATGTAATGCCTTACTGGCCCAAAACAAGGAGGTGTGATGGAGATTCTCTCCTCTGTTGTTTTTTTTAACCCTTTGTTATTTCCAAGATGAAGAAAAAATGAGTGAAGAACATAAAGCCAACAGAAGCAGTTCAGAACACTGCAGAGCAGAAACAATTATAGCTGCAGTCTTGGTAGTATCAAACCAAGGGGACTGGGGAAGTCTCTGTGCAGCCTCATTTGAAACTGGAACAAGCATTAGTCCCTTTTTATTTAATACACAGGGAGCCCTGTAAGGAACACACTAGATGCAAGCAACGCGCTGTGTGGTTTTGGTGGGAAATAAATTGTAGCCAATGACAAATTTTTAAAATGCAGGCTTGGGCTTCCTTTGATCCCATTGAATAACAAAAGAAAACAGAAACCCTCTCGTAATAACATGCTAGTAGTCAAAGAAAATGTTTCCCAAGTGAGTCCTACCCTTCATACAACAATCTCAAAACACCCAGGCAGGACTTACCACACACAAAACTTTCTGGCAGGATGGCAAAAATGCTTTTGCTTTTTAGTGACTCAGGATGGGCGCAGGTGGCCACCACAAAGGATTGCAGCTCTTTCTCAACTAACCACTGGGGCAACCATTTCAGCTGGCAATCGCAGAGGAAGCTGTCGCTGTTGATGTGGCTGCAGGGAAACAAAACCAACACGAGCCTGCTGTGAGTCCCACATGGAGAGGAGGCTGGAAAGCTCACAGCCCTTTCATGTTAAGTCACATTCCTCCCTCCCCCCCAGCATGAGTGGAAGGAAAAAAAGGACTGCAGGGTTGTCCTTGACGCACTAATGATGTTAAATACATCACACATTTAAACAGCATTTCATCTCCACATAGAGCAACCCACTCCTGTACTTCAGTGACACTCCCTGGCATCTTCTATTTATTAACCAGCTTCCGAAGTGATCCCTAGGAGCAAGAGAGCAATGCCATCCCCAGCTTAAGTGAGGGAAACCAAGGCAGATCATCTACAAAGGAGACACACAGCGGAGGCACAAGTCACCAGTACACCCTGCCCTGCTCCCATTTCTTATATCTAACTGCCACACATGCTCCTGCTCTGCCTCTGTGGTTTCAGCATCTTTGGTGGGGCTGAATTCAGGACTTAATTACTGAAGTTGGAGGATGCCAAGTTCCTGCTGTAAGACCTTTAGTTCCCTCAGTGGCCAACACCAGTGGCGTAAGTGGAGAGGCCCCTGTCTGCGTTCTCCAAGGTACATGTTCGCACACCAGCATAAGTGAGGTAGCTGATGTGTTTACTGATTAACAGAAGCAGTGGAAGAGAAATGACCAAAGAGATTTGTATAAACCCAATACAAACAGTGACTTCTTTGGAAAGCAAAACACAAAAACATTTCTCGGCATCCTAACAGTAACTTAGCACCTTCTGTTAAGAAAAGAGCTGTGAAAAAGGGGCAAATAAATCAAGAGCCTCAGAATTTTTATTTTTTTTTAAATATTTAATATTCTGGGCCAACTAGCTCTGAGGCCAGTTTACACCAACAGGGAATTCAGACTTTGGTCTGGTTTGGTCCAAGATCCTAGGAAAATCCAGTCTGATCCCTCAAAACAAATGTGGGGATGCCTCAGAGACTGGGAAAATGACCAGAGAAGTCCTGTCCTGTAATACTGCAAGCTGTGCAAGAGCAGGATATGAAGAGCACAGCAGAATCCCAACTCCAGCACTGTGTTGTAGGAAAATGTGAATCCCCTCCTATTTTTCTATCTGATAACCTTGGGAAATCCTGAAGTCTGAAACTAGCGAGGAAAGGGGAAAAGAAAGAAATGGACTGAAAAGGGAAGGAATGAGGGAACACAGGGATCTGATTTTCCGAAGTTGTCTACTTTGCTGTCCTAGAAAGATGTGCAGCCTCTACACCACACATGATGGCATAAACACTGCTGGCTAGCTGGGACAGGTCAGAGAGATTCTTAGTATTTAAGACGTGAGTACAATGTGTTCTGCGTGTGTATATCCCCTATCTGAAAGACACCTTCTCCATGGTATAAAGGTTCCTTCACAATACCTGGGATCTCACTAACTCTTCTCTAGTAAGATCAATCTTTCACCTCAATTTTGTTTCAAGAGCCAGTGCAGAAGATAAGGTGGTTAAACAAACAACGGACATGCAACGTTTATCTTATTCATTCCCCAGTTACTGGTATTAAATGTCATTGCTAACATCAACCATCCCATTCCTATTTCCAACATCAGGAAGAACAATCTGAACCTGCTCAAATACCAAATAAGTGATTTCTTGTTCCACAGGCATTGCACTACTCCAGAGTGTAGCAATGCACTGACAGTGGATTAAATATTTATGGAGAAGAAGAGAAAAGGAAACCAGGCAAGGCTGGAAACAGTGTCTCATAACAGTGCAGAGCCCCAGCCTGGAGCACAAGCAGCAGCTCTGATAACACATCCGTATTTTTACACCAGAAGGCTGGATGACAAGTGGATCCAGTTCAAATGGTGCTTATCACTGAAATGTCAGTACTGTATGCGAACCCTAAACATAGGTACAGCAAAGGAGCAGATGGGCCACTGGGAATTAAATCAGGGGCAATGTGAGGAGAGACAGCTAACAGGACCAGGGCTGGACTTCCTGAGCAGAAATGAATAATTGCACAGATGCAAACCTGCTGGAAGAACCTGTTCCAATGATCTAATTTCACTCACAATTAAATGCAAGATGTTCCCATGACATCTACTTATGTGTAAAAATACCCTGCAGAGGAGGACAGAGGGGAGAAGGAAATGAATGAGTGGCAATGTGAATAACACCCCACTGGAAACAACATGCTACTTCTCACGTCCAGGGCAATAAAGGATCCCTGCCTCCTTAATGGTGTGTGTAGTCCAATTACTTACAGCTGCTGCAGGCTCTTCATCTTAGCAAAAGCGTCTGCTTGAATTGAGCGGATGGCGTTATCTCCAAGGTTCCTGCAGAACACAACCAAAGGCAATGTGAACAGAAAGGATACCATGGCTGTGACAAAGTCTCTCCATATTTCAGCAATGACTCTAGTAGCAGGTGATTTGGTAGCTCCTTGCCAAGGCCACAGGCACTTGCAGCTCATAGAAATGGCTTTCACAAAATATTTTAATATTGAATAAGTATTGCCAAACAACAGTCAACCAACAAAAATTAACAGGAATAAATCCCTAAGTCATTCCATACCCATCTTCTCACTACACTTTCTGAGTCTCAGCTACCTCCATCATCCATAGCTCAGAAATTCCTCAGCCCCCTCGACAACCAAAGATAGTCAGGAATGTTGTATCCCAGGCTAGACCTTCAGCAAACATAAAGAAAGCAAATACTTGCACTAAATGGCATCTGGGAAGTTATTTGAAAGTGACTTTGAGGGGATACTATTGTGTTTGAAAAACACCGCAACGTTTCCAAAAGATGGTATTCTTAAAAGCTTCCCTCACAACTATTGCTAATTAAAAAATTAACTTGTCCTCTAAAAAAGCATCGTGTCAGATTTAGGGCTTAAGTTTACCAAGTGAAGAGTAGGACAGAGAAGCACTGATTGCAGAGGAAAATCTCAGCAGAGCATTAATAAGGGAAACTTTATCTGGGAACATCAGGCAGCCCTAACCCTTCAGTATGCTCTCAATGCTCCTAACATTTCATATGATCAACAGCCAATAAAACATCTAGAGCAAAATCACATATACTTTCACTTGTCTTAATTCAGAAAGGAAGTTATTCATGAATCACTGCTGGAGTCATCAGCCTTGGGACACAGAAAAAAATTACATAGTGGCAGCCAAAATTTACTTCTTGCAAATCGCTCTAAGGCAGTTGTGCTGAATGGGGATGTTCAGTGCCTGCATCATAAGCAGTCATTTGCAACATGTGTCACTGCCAGACCCTGGATTTAAGAGGAAGTTGGGGCAAGGGAGGAGGAGGGAGGGCTATATCTGAAAGAGCACATTTTCATTGCTACCAGCCTGCAAAGAAGCAATGTGGAAGTCAAGGCGATATTTATCCAAGAACAAATCAAAAAATTAAGAGCATGCAGATTTGCCATATGTTCTATAACTTTGTTCCTGGCACAAAAAAAGGCCAAAGTTGAGGAGGACTTATAATGAGAAGGAAGCAGGTGGCCCCCACAAATGGACTGGCTTCTCAGTTTACAAAGACACTATTAAATTGCTAGCAGATCTCTCAAGCAGCTACTTTTGGCAGACCCCCCTTCCCAAACTCCGAGGCATGGTGGGTTACTCACAGGTGCTCCAGGGCCTCCAACCCTGAGAACGCTTTCTTGGCCACTGACTTGATCTTGTTTCCAAACAGAGTTCTGCAGTTTCCAAACATCCAGTGCCAGATAAACAGAAAGAAAACAGGGAGAAGGGAGCAAAAAAAAGAAGGAACACAATTAGTGTGGCTTTATCTGATATACATGCTCAGTGTAAGTCCTGGGAAATCTGAACTGCACGGAGATTAAGAGGGCTGAAGTACATTCGCTTTCCCGCTCCTGAAATGCAATCCTTTTATCTGTATTTGAATTTAATAGTGATGACAGCACAAAAGGGAATGTGCCATATCACGTAAAAAAGGCAGGTTAGCTCCAGTGCTTGGAAACCAGCTTGCTGAGTAACACAAGGTCCCCTCTATTATTTGTAGGCTGTCTGTGGACAGGATTAAGTGCAGTGACAGTTTAACAAGATTTTGGTCTCTCCCTGCAACACTTTTCATTTCTGATTTCTTCCCAGATAGTAAAAGAGTGCTAATTTATTCACTGCTGCTTGGCCTAAACAGGCATACACACACAAGGGCTGAGGGCTGTCTCCCGGCTGCGCGTTTAAACAGCAGCTAACCAAAGCGAGTGCTGACCGCCCTCCTTGGCCTATTATAGGTACAGCAGTGGAGTAATATATTGCAGTAAATAACAGCCGAGTGGTAATTTCAAGGGGCAAAAGGAAGAAAAGAAAAAGTAATCTACAGAGCTGAACAGAATGCTTGCATCTGTGACCAGAGAGCATTCCTCCAAATCAGGAGACAGCACTGCGCAGCAGCAAGAGCGGGACTATCAGCAGGCAACAGCCAGCTGGAGCGATCACAGCCCAGCTGCCATCTGCAAAGGAACAGTTCTCTATAAATATTGACCAGTGGTGACTGCTCAGGGGCAGGGTTCATGCAAAATGGATAGTCTCCTCAACTCTTTTAATAAAACATCAACCAATGTCATTAATTAGGAAATGCCTTCCTTCCTCAGGTTCTCTCTGAGGTTTATCTTCCAGGTGTATCTTTTATCACCTCCGGCTCCACATGGTGTCCAACGCAAGTCATGGCTAACATCTCGGGTAAAAAACTGATACATGCAGTGCTGCATTTGATTAAATTTTCCATGAAGATTTTTCCTTCAATATAGGGTGCAACTTATATTAGCACCCTGAAAAGGCCCTAAAACTACGATCGTCCCACTGCTTGCTACCAGCAGGGGAATATGATGGAGCGTGTGTGGCCATTATATGAGCAAATACACTTGCAGGAGTTTTTTAGGTCTTTCCACAAAGCACCCTTCAAATGTCAGGATCATTTGATGTCTCAACACTGGCACCCAGAAAGCCCAGTTTCCATGTGCATGAAAGCAGTGGATGCCACACTGGGTAGAAAGCAAAAATGGGGCTCATCACGCTGACTGTTACGACAAAGAGGACTGAGACAATATCACCATCTGTCCTTACAGCCTGTCGTCTTTGGAGGGAATTTAGGTGCCTGCCACTGGGCAACACTATGTCCCCAAGGAGGTCCTCACAAAGTCAATCACCCTGACAGTGGTATTGCTGGATGAGCCACCACTCTAATTCTCAAATAGACAGGAAAGCTTTGGTTTCAGGCAAAGCCACCTCCCAGCCTCCAGTGAGACACGTATTCAACGCCCTTTCTTATGGGCAGAGTTAACTTGGTACAAAGCCGCAGCTGAATTTTCAGAGTTGTGTCCCTTCATTAATTATTTGATTTGAGGTGAGAATAAAGATGTTATCATAGGCATGCTGGTGGCTGACAAAGGCTCCATATAGCTGGAACGTGCTTTATCAACAGTACCATTCTAAATATTTACAGTGAGCTTTACTGAGCTCCTTGTCACAGCACCAAAATCAGGGCATGAGAAGTCCACTTATTGCATGAGAGTGTGTGTGGCTTTTTGCTCGGGGTGAAATACCCCAAGCACCAAAGGATGTGTGAAATCATGTGTACTACCATTTGGTAAAAGAGATGTTGTATTAATGAAGGCTTTGAAAAATCCATTAGAATGATTAATATAGTAAATAATTTACTATATGCAAACTCTGGTTATATGGCTGCACCCATACATACGAGTTTCTGAAGCCATATTCCTCTATGAAGGTGCTATGCTAAGCTTAAGTTTGATAACTGGAGATCTTTATTTATTGTTTACAGTAGATCTTGGACTCCGAAAGTTGGAGATACTAACTGTATCTGTTTATTTACCTGAGCAGATACAAGAAGTAGGTCTGGGGATGTGCATACACAATGTATACACACTTGTACAGGTGCACACAATTTTATGGCTAGATACTTGAGAAATACATAACACACTACATAACAACGCCATGCCCCAGCAAACTTTTAAAAATCATTATGCCTTTCAAATCACAACTAACTACTTCTCCAATTCTGAAATGGTTTGAACCCAGCGGCCCCCTTCAAAGGGCTGTGGCACGCTGGAATGCAAACGCAGCGGTATGCAGCTCCACAATTAGCCTGCCTGCTGCAGTCCAGAAACGTTCCTCCACCATCGGCAGAGTTAGGCGCAAGCATGCTCTCCTGGTGATTGCATAAGTGTAATTACACGCTAGGCACGCAATTCATTAGAAAGCAGCATTTTCTCCTCCAGCCAGTTTTGCACCTGCAGGAAGATCTCAGTCACTGAGTGAGCCATCAAAAAAACGGTTACATTTAGCAGCTTGAATAATTAGGAAACTCCTTGTTCCCCAGCGATTCCACTGATGCTCTTTATGCTTCAGTGCTTCTCAACTCCCTCTTTCTTGAGGCAACATTTTAATTTAGCCTGTGCTCTCCATCCTGGTGAGTTTCATATATAATTCAGAGAAGGCTAAAGTGACTGGCCTCCCCACCTCTCAGTTTAACACCTTCATTTCAGCGAACAACCCTCTCTGTGCTAAATCCTTTCAGAAGCTAATCTGTGCCACATCAAAGGCGAACAGCTTTTAAGGCAATCTCCACAGAGCTGAGGTGATTATTAATTCATTGGAAGGTCTCCTCTGAAGTGCCCATTTATTTTTTGTATGCTAATGCATTTAAAGGCCATTGACAGTTTAACACAGGCCCTAAATCAAGCAGTGAAATGTTTGCTATAAAGGCTGATATTTAGGGAAAAAAGCTTGCCAGAATGAATGATACTCACTCCAGCCTTAGATAAAATTACAAGTTTGGGATTTACATGCTGATGAGCTAAAACAGACCTGAGCAGATCCCTTTAAAAGTGACTGCTCCCAAAAGGCCTCAAGAAATATAATGAAATAATCTCATGCTCTGAAGGGTTTTCTAGCCTTACACTCCGGCTGACAGTGAACAATCCCAGCAACCTGTCTGTGCCACAGCAGGTTCACTCTGGTCATCACACCACTTCTATCTGCCCAAGACCAACCTGATCCACACACTCTACTGAGGCAGGAAATTCACTGCAAGCCCCACCACAAACCACCGCACATGTCCGTCATGTGTTCAGCTAGACCCAAAACTGGCCCAAATCCACGTGCAGCGGAAGACAGAGGTCAACAATATCAAAAAAGATGCAAACCCAGCTTCTTTTGACTTGCAGAAGCCTCTACTTCATCCTCTGCTAATGGCAGACAAAATGGGACACCTTTCGAAGCCGTGCCTTGTGCCAGATGATAAACATCAGTTCAGACCACGACTATTTCACCAGGGAGCAATAGCTGCTGTGCCCAGAGCTGCAAACACACAACCCACACCACCCTGCAAGCTGTGCTCCCTTCCTGCCTCCTCCTGCTCCTTGCTGAACCTCCTGGCCTCTGCCTGACCCCCACAACTCAAAGCTCATTTCTCCTGGTTGCTCAGGCAATGCTTCTTTCCCTCAATACTGTCTCCTCTGGCTTTTTCACTTCTCTTCTGCCATCTGCACCCAGCACTTCTAACACATCCCAATCTCCTGGGACCGTCACTCTTGCTCCCATGCCTGTGGCCACGATGGAGAAATGCCCTGCGGTGGATGTTCCAGCAGGTCAGCTCTCTCTCCACTCCTCTCCTTCACAATCTCTCCCTTGTCAAAGCAGCACTACTTTCCGACTCACAATCCTACAGCCTGCAAATCCCTCTGGACAAAGCCTCTGCTCCCATTACCGCTCTGGCCGCTCACACAATTTCACTGGTTTCTTCAGACAAAGCAAAAACTTCAGCAACAGCAGCCAAGGACTCTCCCACCCACCACATCTGCTCCTCTGCCTTTTTTCTAGCAACTCGTGGGAAGATTTCCCAACTCCACGTGCACAGCAATTCCTACTGGCCTCTCTCTCTCCCACACTTCCTCTGCCTCCCTGCCTGACTCCCCCAGTCTTTAAGTCCTTCTCTGCCTTCTGCCTCACTTTACTCACAGCTACAACTCAGTTCCCCTTCTCCTTGGATCCAATGACTCCCCTCAACAATGATCAAATGCCCTCTATGTCTGTGACTTCAAAATTTTTCTTCTCCATCTAAGCATTACACCCCCAAGAACCCTGCCATGGCTCTTCCCACTCCCCCAGGAGTCTCTAATGAGATCACGACAATATACCGCCTGCCAGGATCCATTCGAGCCATCTGCTATCCATCGAGGTACTTTTACTGCACCTCTGGCTGTGCCATCTCAGCATCAGAGACAGCGTGATGGGGGGGTGCTGAGAACTTAAACAAAGGCAAGAAGTAATGATTAGAAAGACTCTTGATTTGTCACAAGCCATCAGAGACTTCTCTGACAGGCCTGATTTATATAGCCGATTTCAAATGGAATATGAACAAGTACAGAGCAATGTGAAAATACTCGTGAAGGCCAAGCAAGCTATAAACATTTGCAAGGCGCATGCTTGCCTTAGGTTTCTTTTTATCTCTTTAAGAGCCTATGCCCCATGGTGCCTTTTATTGTCTCTGCACATGGAAGCAAGCCCAAAAGATCACTCTCAGACAGAGTATCCCACAGAAATGAACCCTGTTTCAGTCCTCTGTTGTAACAGGAAATGGGGTGATTTTTCTCTTCTGTTTATTGTTATTTGCTGCATCAATCAGTGCTTCACTGAAGACTGGAAGGAGTCTTTTTTGTTGCTGTTTGCTTTCAGAAGCAAGGAACACGTGCTGAATCTTATAGATGAAAAAAAAAAAAAAACCCTTTAATTTCTCTCTCCTGTGTCTCTGAACTACAATATGTGGCACTGTCCATTGCTTTAAAAGGACTAGAATTGCCTCATATCTGCTTAGAAACACAGGTGCTTGATAACCACATTTGCACTCTTGCAGTGAGCCTGCAAAACTACATCACCTCAGATTTTCTGTTGATTTTTATCTTGTTCCGAAGGGAGAAAGGCTATGTTGGAAAGACCCCCCCCCCCCTCCAAGGCATACACCACAACTGCTTTTCAGAACCTCAAACCCAGGGATACTCACAGCTTGCTTAGGTTTTCTAGGCCTGTAAAGGCTCCATTGGTATCTTCTATTGTGCCTGAGATGTCATTGTGGTCCAGTTCCCTAGGGAGAGGACAAGAGAGAGCTCATAATCAGTGTCTTAGTCCTTAAAAACAAGCAGAAGAAAGTTTCAGAATGACACATGAGGAGCTTCCCATTTTCTCCTGACAGTTATGAGAAAAAGCTGAGTCCTGCAGCAAAGCAGCACTGATCACTTTTCCTGCACTGCCCCATGCTGAGATGGTGCATTCCAAAAAGAACTCTTGCTTTTTCCTTGCTAAGCCCTGTTTGAGATAGCAGCACTAGCAGCACATAGCTACTTTTTAACAAGTAGCTTTGAGTCCTTGTCTAATTCTGTGCATACAAAGAAAAGGAGGGAAAAGAAAATCAAGTCCCAAAACTAAACTGCAAGAAACAGTTGTCCTACAATCACTAATTAAGATAACTTTGGCTATTCCAATGTATACATGTATTTGTCTATAGCTGTATCTTAAGAAGGTGATCTGGTGTATTTCCTATGAAGCTGCATTTTTTTCTGGCAATGAACTTGAAAGCTCCACAAAGGAAAGGACTATCATCACCTACACAAGCTTAACTCTTTGTATAACCACTTTAAAAAAAAAAAAAAATTAGTGAGAATTCCTTTTTCAGAGTTAGCTTCTTTTGGCTTTCAAATTGACCATCAATTACAAGAGTCAAAGAGGTCTGAAGAAAAACAAGCACACAGAACAAACAAAGAGATCCACAAAAGCTGTTTAAACAGTCTGTTTAAAAATCCTTCCCTCCTAGCTTTAATTCCAGCTAGCAATGAATACCCAGCAACACAGACAGAAATTTATCATTTCCAATGTTAAGTAAAAAGAAAGCAAAAAAAAAAAAGACTGTTGGTTTTGTTACACCACTCGATTTAAAACCTAGCAAAAACCACCAACAAAGCAAACTAAACCATCCAGATATGCCCCCCCCCCCAAACCCTCAGGTACTTCATTTGCACCTTTTGAAGATTATCAGAATATTTCCAGTTTAAATATAAAAAGACAAAAAAAGAAAAGTATTTCCAAAACAATGTCCCCTGCATTTTGCAGCATTCCAGAGATGGTCATCAGAGTGCTGCTTCTGGGCTATGCAGCACAAATACACAATAAGCTACAAGAAGAAAACAGAAATTTAAAAATCCCACAGTTTCAATATCAGCGTGGTTTTCCCCAGCCAGCATGGGGCTGAGACTTTTGCTCTCAGTACCTAAGCTGGCCGCACTCTGCTTGTTTCTAGGCTTTGGTGTGTGAACTAAAGATGTGAAAGGAGATGGCTAAAAGCCACAATTCCTGTTTCTCAGCTGGCTTCAGCATGAGACCTGAATCCCATGTCTCTGGGGAACCCTGGCCTTAGCCAGTATCACCGTGGGTCGGTCTATGCCAAAGGAATGGATAAAAACCCAACATTCCCACGGGGTACAGGCGCACATAATGCTGCGGTGGCACACGAGACAAGTCCAGGAGAGCTGCTTTGATGTGCTGGCATTTTCAGCGCTAAGTTGGGCACCAGCAAATGTATCCTCCTGGAGCTAAGTTTCTACATTTTCCCTATGGTTGCCAAGCCAATGCCTGTTGTTCTGTTTGTTTTTAAGGGCAAATCCCTTCTCAGACATTTCTCCTCTTCAGTTCCACCACAGGCTACCAGTCTTTGGACCAGCAAACCCTTTCCCATGGCAGAGACAGACAAGTGGGAACAGCCTGTAGGAGCTCTCTGACACACACTTTTATTAATTGACTGCCACACATTGTGTTTTCTTGAAAAAGGGAAAGAAAATGGTATTGCTTGTTCATCCAGAGACAACTCAAAGGTTTAGCGTTAGAAAGGAGGAATAAAAACCTTTTTAACAAATGAGTGAAAATAGACAGAGAGAGAAAAAAGAGTGGGGTATTTTGGCCTAGCTCTCTTTGTGTTCTAACTCCTCTCCCAGCCCCTGTTGCCAATTTCCTATTCTTTCTGGCTGGCTGAGCTTGAATGCTCGCAGCCTTGTTAATCATTGTACTCTGAGGTCTCTGGACCTGACCTCTATTTGAATAGCTCCACATTTCAGCAGTTTCACACCCACCAAAGGCTTCCCAACAATAGCCCATAATTAAAGCATGCTTGGGTCTTTTTCACCAGGTGCAGGACCCAATAGGCCTTTCTCTTTATTAAATTAGAGCTTGCTCACACACTCCCTCTCCTCCTCCCCCCTCGGCCCTAGACATAAAAGAGGCTCCACATTCATTGCAGAGCAAAGAGAACTACCAGCTCCCCTTCCCCTCCATTTTTCTTTGGAAACCTTTAGTTCTGGTCTTGACAGCTGCCTCAGAGAGGTCCCTTTCTGAATGCCCAGTGGCTGAAAGGCTTTGGCTTAAGTTTAAAAAAAGCAAACAAAACCCAAACTCACTTTTCAGTCACTTCCTTCACTGTGAACTTCAATAAAGTAAAGTGTAAAATGCAAAAAGTACTGTAAAAAGGGGAGAGCTCCCTGTTCCCTGCTTCCTTTTAATTACTCAGGCCACAATGGGCTTCTGAAAAGGAATAAAAGTATCAAAGTGTGTTTTTTTCTTTTGAAGGAAGTGCTGAACACAACCAGCCTGGGAGCTTGGATGGTGCCATAACACAGGCTCTCAGCACTTTGTGCTGTACCAGATGAAGGTGCTGAGCCTGCAGCCTCTGGAGAGGAGGGTGGCCAGAAGCTCAGCAGGTACAAATAAAGGAGACACCACAGCTGCAGGAACAGAGAACGAAAAGAACCAGATTCCCCATCTTCTGCTGTTTCCAAGTCCAGCTGTACTTCAATCCAACATAGCTCTTGGGCTTAGCAGCGTACAATTCCATTGCTGGCATCCCAGAGGAGGTCAGACTGATCTAATTGTCTCTACTAGCCCTAAAATCATACAAGTTGCTATCTGGACTAGCAAGCTCATTTCCACTGCCAGATTTCCATGTATTATGTTTAAATAAAAGTCTCTGGTTAATAGCCATAGCCACCACTGGATGGATCATTTTCCAATTCACTTTTAGGGCACATGAAACTTAACTTTTGATAGGATGGCAACTTTTTTGTTGTTCAGGGGTTAACATGAAACTCGGAGCAACAGAACATTTCATAACCCAAGGGAACCCAATCATGCATTACAAAAAGAATTCTGGTTACTCTCATGGTACCTGTAGCAGCTCCCTGCTCCCATAGGTGGACCGAAGACTGGGTGAAGTTTCATGTGTTGTTACACTTCTGTCATAATCAGATTTCAAGCCCAACCTCTGAATTTCTTTTTTGTCATTCTTTTTTTTTTCTTCACAACATCATCTTAGCTCACAGTTTTAGATTTATTATTCAATAAAAAAAAAAAAGAAGTAACAGCATGCAAATACACTTGATAGCACATTTAAAAGGATATTCAAATTTCCAGCAGTGTCACTGGAAGGAATCATTCCGACTCCTCCTGAGTGCAGAATGACCCGACAGAAACCGTTCTTTTCTAAGAATTTCAATTGAAGTCAATATGATGGCAAGAGAAAATCTGCTATTAGCTGAAGGACTGGAACCTTGGGGATTTTTGCTCAGCTGGGCTAGATTCAGGATCCTGTCCTATGTTCCTATAATTTTACTCTGCAGCCCTCTACTCTGAAAGCACTCTACAACACTGAGCAGTCCAACTGCAATTCTCCTAACTACTCTTAATGAAAAAATACAAGTTCACTGAAGTTGAATAACAGGGTAAACACAACAGCTGCTGAAGACAATTCAGCAGCGTGTAGGGGAGTTTGACGCTGAGGACACAGGCACTCAAAGCAACTGCAAAGCAGAACAGCTTGGCAGAACACAAACCCTGGATGGAAGACAGGTGTTAGCTGACAAAAGTTGGAGGCAACTTACAGTACACGTAGGTTTTTGAGTCCCTTGAAGGCACCTTCTGCAATATGATTGATGGAATTGTGGCTCAGCCGTAGTATGTGCAGTCCCCCAAGGTCTGCCAAGCTTCCCTCATCCAGCCTGGTTAGGTTGTTGTAAGAGAGTATTCTAAAGAAAAAAAAACAACAGCCCTTGTCAATCCAACCAGTATTTTCCAAACTCCTCTGTACCAACCACCGCCTGCCTCCCACAACCACGTTACGAGAGGTGATGTGTACTGGATGGATACATAACAGCTTGATTAGGCAATAAGTCTGCAGTCTGCAAAAATTTCTATAAGATACCCGTAGGGCAGCCTGGATGACCATAAGGGAGCAGGAGGCATTTGGTACACAGTTAAAGGGAAGTCTTCTGTACAGGCAACAGAGAGAGGCTCTTCCAGAAGTGAATGAGAGCAAGTTGCAGCAGGGAGAAGCTACTCTTTCTCCACGGCCTGTACAGCTAGCTGAGGGTCTGGGAGCCCCAGATGGGTAGGTAACACTCGGGTATCACTCCCAGTCATGTTCAAACTGCACTCCCATTTGGACTCCTCTGTCGCTTACAGGAAAAAGCAGTCCCCTCCTTCCCCACGCCCATGAGGTGGAGAGCAACATCAAACAGATAGATTATGAAGTTCACATGCACTCTTGGCAGGGTCTAGACTTCTGTATTCAGGTGTCTTATCATTCTGCACTTATGCACAGCAAGCCCCGGGCGTCTGGGTGTGGATGTCTCCACAGCCTGCTCCACCCCAGTCGAGAGCCAAAAGCATTTCACCACAAGGCAATTGAATGCTTCCTTTCATGCACAGGAAGGAGGTATCTGTTGTAAACCAGCCACCTTCCCTCCCTCTCCCCTTTGTCAAAGAGTGTACAGTCTGCTTGAAATCTTCTCCACTTAGAATTGACTAATACTGGAGGGTTGGTTTTTTCCTACTTTTCCATCCGTCTCTTCCCCTTGCCTCTATTATCTCTGGTTTTGGAGATTTTTTTTTTTTTTAAGCGCTATTCTTGTTGCAGTTTGGAAGCTAGAACGAAGAAAGGTGTTTTTCTCTCCCAGCCAGCATACAGATGAGGCTTCTGAGATCTGACACCAAGGGCAGGGCATAGGAAGCTACAAGCCACTGCAGACACATGATATGCAAACACCTTCTAGGCAAGCTGAAGCATTGCTGATGTTGAAGGCCAGCTTGGCTCAGCAAATGAGGGACCTACTGGGGTAGCAGCAGGCAGAGTCACTGGTCAGTGACCTTCAGCCTGAAGCATCCACCCACAGGTCCCCAGTAGCCCCAGCTTTAAGTTGCCTGCACACTGCCATGTGGAGTATAAAAAGTGACATTCATTCATCTACACGCCTCTACTCACATTTGCTCAAGATGATCTCTCTACAGAGCAGAGTTGCATGGTATTTCTGAAAATACCTTAGTAACTTGGGAGCACGAGTCAGTTCAAAAGATGCGAGGGTTTGAGCTGCTAAACTTTTCAAAAAGTGCAGTTATGAAGCTTTGAACAAGCACCGAAACCCTTCATTGTACAGACAGCAAGAAAAAAAAATCTCACTGAGTTCCAAACCTGCGAATTCCTCTTCTAGTACTGCCGGTTAATGAGTCTGCTTAAAGTACTGCCGGTTAATGAGTCTGCTTAAAAATGTGTCTAGGGCTTGCATGAAAGTCACTGCAAAGCCAAAACCAAAGTCAAAACAGACACATACTCCCAAGTACTGAGAGTGTCATTTACTTGGCAAACGAGATGCCTATCTTCTTGCTGGGTGAGTGGGCAGAGGGCAAACTTTGGAAAAACTTCAGCAAAGATTAATGAGTTTGAAGAAGGTATGGGACAACATACTTTCATTCCTAAAGAAGTTGTAGTGTTAGTTCTGAAGAACTGGCACGTGGTCAAAATTATGTCCTCACCTGCGATTAAAGAATTTGGCTTGGAAAAAAAAAAAAAAAAGGAAAAAATAATGTTCAAAACCAATCCTAAACCTGGATTGAAAAAAAAAAATAGTTCCTTTTGATTCTACACTGAATAGTTCCTGCCACAACTGGTGAAGGCATGTTCCCCTCTGTTCGTCCTGACATCACCTCAAGGTGGACAGGCAGCAGCAGTCTTTAGAGAGGCTCTCTCAATGGCTGCAACCAGATAGAAGGTTTCAGGAGCTAACGCACCTGGCAGTGACTTCCTTCAACACATAGGGACTCTGCTTCCTGCCAACAGGACAGGCCAATTTGCAAAACAGTATGTTTCCCTCCTCGATAGTTTGGATTATCTGGGTTGAGAGAAGTCAGCAGGTCTCTGCTGCTTCCCCTACCTTGTCATCTCTCTGCCAGTGAGAAATCACTAGAACGAACAAGTGGAAATGTTTGTCTGTGCAGCCCTTTTGGCCTGGTGAGGAAGTGGGAGAGCAGCACACAGAGGAGCATGCTAAAAGTGATACATAAAGGGTTTAACCAGAAACCTGTTGTGCAGCTGGGGCTCCTGCTGCCAGACAGTTCTGGACAGGTACATCTAACACATTTCATTCCCACTAACCAAACTATAAGAAGCGAAAAGAAAGACCCAGCAGCCAAGCCATCATTTACCTCTGATGAAATCCTATGCTCCCACTGTGGATTTTGCAATGATGATGATGCCCTAGCATCTGACTGGTGAATACAATCAGCCCTTTCTTGTGCCCATAACAAGGCAAGAGCTCCCTTTCCTTGTTGGCTTTTACATCAGACCAGAGCCTTGGGGTCACATTTTTTCCCCAACAACTGAAGGAGAGACAACTCATCCTTCAGATGACCACCTCCTCCCTCAGCACAGATAAGCAGGGGTTTGGCCAACTCTGTTTTTTGGGTCAAGGACTTTGAAATTCATTCCCTGTGCAACCACAGACAGTGTTTTCTGATAACTGAAACCCAGCAGATGTAGCAATAGGGGAAGTGAGCAAGGGTCTTTTAATAAGGAATGAATCGTACATATTCAAAGAAGTGCACAGGCAGTCTAGATGTATCTAGTGCTTCCTTTCCTCACCCTTCAATTTCAGAGCAGACCTCTCCTACAAGTACTCTTTGGCTGTGGGAGTTTCAGTTAGGAGTATCTGATGGCTCCCTGCAGCAGCCTTACCCTAAAGGCAACACCTGCAAGAGCTTGTAATATTTTGCAGAGATGCGTGCTAACACCCACATAATCATCTTTTGAATCTCAGCTACCATCGTCTCTGGCCCCATACTCCAGCATAATCCTGTTTGTCAGGTCAAGCACACCCCAGTCCTCCTACCATCTCACATCACCAGGCTTTTTCCATATCTACTCCATTTTGTGCCTAAGCAGGTGAGTCCTGCCTTGAGTTTGTGCAGTTACCGCAGAGGATGGCCGCTAAGCCAGGACAGCTCACCACTAGCACTAATTGTTGGCAAGAGATCCCATCCCAATCCATACCTGACACATAAAGGACTCAGCATGATGTGCAACCTCCCATCTAAACCTTGCAGGTTTGCAAAGACAGTGCCAGTTAGAAAACACAAGCACATTTCTCCCTAAAAGAGTTCTGGCATTAGTTCTGCAAGATACAGATAGGGCTTACCCACCCCATCTGAACCCAGGCTGAAATAAGGCTTCAACACAGGCACCAGACATTTGGTCCCTGAGAGCAGAAAGCTCCCAGAGCTGTGCTACTAACACAGTGTAGTGATCTGAATTTGGCTGTTCCAGTGGTCCAACTGTGAGTGCCTTAGAAAGGCAGACTCCCCTTTTTTGATGCTTCAGATTCAAGCAGGAGCACAGTGCTGATTCTGATCTGTTCCCTTGAAGATTTCTCCATTGACACTGCCTAATCTAGTAAGATATCACTTGAGGATCTGCACATGAAGGAACTGTAGCTGTCTACAGCACTGTGCCAAGCAAAGGAGCCCTTTAGGCATGGGCAGTTTCACAGCAATTTGAAAAATTAGGTAATTAAATCATCACATGTGTATTTAACTAAAACCAAAATTAAAATATTTCCTTCTGCCCCAAAAAAAACAATCCCCATCTGAATGAATTATTTGGGTTCAGAGAAGACCACAGTTGATCACTGGACTAACATGTTAATTCTGCAGCTTCTGAACTTAAAAGAATGACAGGCGTCACATCCACCTCTCTCTGAATCCACATCGCAAAAGACTAGGGACTCACAGCTGGGTAGGCAGATACCAACCTTTAATCTGAGTCCAGAGTGAGGCCTCTGAAGGTGGGAAGTTGCTTTACCATACAGCTTTTGGTGGACAAGACAACTCCTAACAATGTTTAAAGAGATTTCTGAGCACCAAGCAGAATGAATTACAGTTCTGCTACCCACATGTGTCAAGTTCTCCAAAGAAAGAAGTGAATCTTTCCACAGTCCCACCCAAGGGATGACAGCTACTTCTGTAAATACTGCAAGCATCCATGTGTGTCTCTTCAAAACTGCATTAAGCAGTGCCACAGACCCAAAAGATATCCTTGTGGGGCTGTCCTCTGCAGCAAGGCTTTCCTTCATTTATCAGAGACTGTATTCACAGCTGGAAATCTCAGGAGAGCAAAGTCAACGTATTTACTTTTCAACAACTGAGCCCTACAGGAAGGGTAAAGTGTAAACAGGAGAAACAAGGAGAACTGCTTTTAAAGGGCCAAATCTCTGCTGGTTAAAAACATGATTGTTCTTTGTAAATACAGAGGATAAAGCAAAGCTTCCTTCAGGCTGTACAGTCATTATATGGCAAGCTGTGCATGTCTTATAACTAGCTAGCTAAAAAGCACTGGCAAGCCGCAGATCACAAACTCTCCAGGTCCTATGGCACTGTATACTTTTAGTGGGTTCTTCTCTTTGTTTCTGCTGCAAACTATTTTAATCAGGTGCTCTGAAGATCGTAACATCATGAATAACAAGGGCATCACTTAGGAGGGTGCAGTTCCAGCATTTCTACAGGCTGATACAGTGGGAGCTGAAAGTTATATGACTGGGAAAATTCCTTACTCCCTTTTCCTGCCAACGTTACACTAGCATCAAACACTGCACAAACAACCACAATAGGAACCAACTTACAGCTCATGCAGCTTCTGACAGAAGCTCCAGCCATCAGGGTTGATGCGGGATATGGAGTTGTTACTGAGGTGAAGCTGGTGCAGAGATGAAAGGCCATAGAGAGAGCCACTGTTCACTTCTGTCAGGCTGTTATACTCCAGGTGGCTGTGGAAAAAATCAGAAGGAATTGACAGATAAGCAGCACTGGTCAAATGCTGAAGAATTTCCCACAAGGTTTGGGGTTTTAGCCATTCCTACACACCTTTCTACATACCCATGTGGATACGTGCGTGTGTGGGCATTTCTTGTGCAAGTGAAGGATAAAAATTCAAGGACAACACAAAGGAAATGCCCAGAATGAGCTGTGACTGCAGAGGTATGCTTCACTGCAAGCAAACTGGGCTTAAAGCATCCCATTCAAGTTTGTATTTGCAGAGTCTCAGTTGTGTGACAGCGGCATCCTGAAACATGCTGCCTTGATCACTTGTGACCTTGCAAACACACTTGAAAGCCAATCATGTTGGAAGTTTCAAGCATTTCTCTGCAATGCCTATTCCATTTGTTCTCTCAATATGGAAAGAACGCATCACTGAAGCCAGCTTGTTTCTAGGTATCCCAAGAGGCAGAATAATCAAGTCTGCAACACAGAATTTCCATGTACCAGTCAAAACAAATTTGCAGAAGCCAGATGAGCTTTTATTTAAAGACCAATTCAGATCTTACTGATTGTTCAAACTGTCAGACTTTCAAAGGAATACCGCCACAGCCTGAGAAACAGGATTTTTTTTCATTGAACACCTGGTAAAGGAATGAGCTTTAGTAAACTGTGGGTTAACAGAAGAGAAGCTGCTGTACCATGGCAGAGTTCTGTGCATGCAGGACATAGAAAGAAGCACGAGGACTGGCACTAGGTGCCCAGAGGTGTCTGATGGGAGTCCTTGCTGAAGTGCAGAGAAGGACATGATAGCAGGTGAAATCTAAGCTGTTTAAGTGAAAACAGAAAAGAGCCCATCTCTTCAACTTACAGAACTTGCATCTTGGCTAGACCCCAGAAAGCCCCATCAGTCAATTTGCTTATGTTGTTGCGCTGGAGTTTCAGGACTTCCAAGCTGTCCAGTCCCTGGAATGTCAGGCCTTCAATCAGGCGGATGCGATTCCGGTTCAGCTCCCTAAAATCACCAAGGCCATACAAGTTTATTAAATCCCAGTCCTTTCTCACGAAATCATCTGTGCAGCATACAATGGGGACAGCAATGCCAACAACTCCTGTGTCAATGGTTCCCAGGAGAGAACAGAAGCGCACCGGAAACTTTCAATCCCAGAGCTAGGCAGGGAAGTCAATGGGTGTGATCTGTCAAATAAACTCACTGTGGGACAGACATTCACTATAGAGAAATAACAGAGACAGTGCAGCAATTCCTCTTCATCCCTCCTCTCTCTGCAGTTAAGCCATTTATCCTTTTCATCCATTTTCATACTTTGTCTTCTCTCAAGCAGAGACACCATTTGAACCAATACAGTTAAACATCAGCATTATTTCCCTTACAACCCCTTGTTTTTACAGGACCTATTATTGCAAAGTGAAAATGTGCTCTAAAACAAGCAGGTGCCATAAGAACTGTGAGCCGAAAAGGAAATTTTCTGGTTATGGTTGAAAGGAAAGCTTTCAGTTCCCCTGACAAATTTCACATTTTTTCCTATTATAAGAAACTAATAAAGAGTGGAACCATTTGTTTCCAATAACAAGATAGTCTTAATATTTTGTGTATAGAAAGATCTTCAACTTGGTTCATTAAATTTAATTTCCTTTTTTCCCCCTGAGTGGGGAGGGACCCCTAAATTTTGGGAATACCTGTTTTTTTCTGAATAGCAATATGAACATCATCACAGCATGCTTTGTTAACCAGTCTTGTGGATAACTAGACCCAGACAAACCAGGTGAAAACCCAGTTCCATAAAGTCAGTGGAATGTTTCATTAATGCAATGCATTGAAGCTGAAGACAGAACTTTTAAAATGGATACCTTTCTGCACATACAAGACTAATCTAAGGGTAGCTCCCTATCCAGCATTTGTGGAGATTGCAACATCAGAACTTGTTTTCGAAAAGATGAGGAAGCTGAAGAAACTCTAAGCTTACTTTTTAACTGCCTAAAATAACAATGTTGAACTTGCACTCAAGTTGAGTGTAAAATCAAGTAAGTAATTTAAAAGTTTGCAGGCCTTATGACACTTGCCTTACTGCACTCCCTAGGCCGTGAACTACACTAAGGGTACCAATTACTCCAACTTTTAGTGAAAACTGCTTTCCTTAACAGAATGAGCTGACCCTCATTTTATTAGTTTTGCACATGATACAGATAAACACAGTGGGTTACAAGCTCTCAGTAGACAGTAACTTCAAAACTGAGACGCAACAGACTCTTAAAATGCATGTACTATTGTGCCACACTGTTCTATCCCAAATTGACTAGAAACCCTACATGTATGCAAGCACAAACGCACCCCCAGTCCTTAAACACATCTTGCCTTAAGGATTTGTCTCTCAATCAAGAGGCTGCCATTTAGAGGTGTAAGTTACAACAGCCTTTGTAGACTTTGTTAAGAGACAGAGGTTGACGTTTTGCCTATCAAACTTGGAAAGACTGCAACAGGCCTCAGGCTGGGCCCGTTTCTCCAACAGCAGCAGAAGGGAAAAGCTAAACCATCAGTACTATTTTATAGCTGCAGATGTCTATGTGTTCCCATGCAGCTCCTGCCATATGGACCACAGGACAACAACGACGTGTTTTAATCCATCTAGAGTGCTATTTTCTCTGCCCAAATATCACCACACAGTTTAACAACCTTCCGTTGTTACTTTTTTATTGCCACATAAAGATATCTGTGTGGTCTTGAAAAACCAACATGGTAGCTGAGCTCTGTCACTTGCAACAGAAATATCTTTCAAGCCTCTCTTGTACCACAGACACCAGCAGCTTTCAAGGGAATGGATTTGTCTTATGCTGTCAAGTACACCAGATGCTGATGTCTGCTGCAGCATCCCTCTCCTCCCACCTGATCAAAGATACGCCTCAAAAAACAATAGTCACAAGACAAAAAGGACCATCTCCCAATGTGTTTTACTAGGTGCTGGCAGAGGACTACCGCATAGTATATCCTAAGTTTTATGGACAGCAGGTGAGAAAGGGTGACATTTGGTGTATATATCCTCAGGGCCATTTTGTCTCCCTGAAGTGTGGCTGAGCTTAATTAAAGCGCACATTTCTACTCACAGTTGTGTTAGCCTGGGTAGCCTGAACGCCTTGACAGGAAGCTGAGTGATCCTGTTTTTACTCAGACGAAGCGTTAGTAGGGACCGTGACAGGCTATCAAAAGCACCAGGCTCCAGGGTGCTGATTCTGTTGCTCCCCAGGTAGCTGCAATAAATCACAGCAGAAAAACGAACAGTTGTGTCAGAAATCCCCTTTTATCAGCATTTGGTTGGTCTCCAGACAGGCTGGTGAAATTACAGAGGTGGCTTCAAATCAGTCAGATTTCTGGCTGCACAAAGAGCACAGTGCCTTTCCCAGAGCCATGTGATGAATGCAGAGACATGCTGCGTACTTCCCAAGAGCTCCTTGATACCCTCCGATTTCAGCAAGGCAATTGGAAGCGAAAACCAGAAACTGGAGAGTATTCCAGTGCAGGGTGACTCTATTTATTCCCCATTTTCCCCCTCAACATTTGTCCCAGGGGTCTTTCTTACTTGGACCTAGTCTTAGCCACAGAGGCTGTTTTGACAGGACAACAGGCAAACTTCAGTTGTAACACCATTTTCTTATATCCTCTTACAACCAGAGGCAGAAACTTTGGTGCAAACTTCAATGCAGGCAGATTATCTGTCTGCACCTCTTCAAAGGTACCTAAACACATATTATTTAGTGTTTCTCTAAACAGGCAAACATCTCTATTGGGAAGGTGTTACTCTGCTTGACCCCCCAGTTTTCTTCCAATAACCAATAAGAGATTTCTGTTGTTAGCATTCAGTAGCCATTTTAATGATGAAATAGTCCTTCCCCCCACCCCCTCCCTTCTTCCAGATGCACACAGGCTGGGAAACAGCATATATACCTCCCACTGGGAAGAGACACAGGTCTGCTACAGACAGTTCTTCTGGCTTCTAGGTTTCCAGCTATAAAGACACCCACACCAGAAGGATGCAGGATACCTTTTCTATGTTGCAAAACTCCCATGCAACACAATTAATAATAATCTGCATTCTTTACTGATACATCAGAAACCAAAAAGAGCTCAAAATATAACCTGACAGTAGGGACAACATGCTGCCTTCGGACTCTCCTCTGCACTTAAAATCCTGGCAAATAACCCCATACTTTGCATGTTCATTCCTTCTTCTTTTTTTTAAAAGAAGGTTTGAGGCCCTTTTCTCTGCTGTAGTAACTCAACAAAAGCTGTTCCCAACAAGAAAAACTCACAGCTCCTTTATATGAAGTCCCTGCGGAAAGCAGCCGTTTCGGATTTCTGTGATGTCATTGAAACTCAGGTCCAACGTTTCCAGGGTAACGTAGGGCTTCAGCTGACTTGCTTCAATGCTGCGGATCCTGTTGTGATGCCTGAAACAGTCAGGAAGAGAAACAGAGACAATTTAGTTCTCTTGGAAAAAAACAGAAAGAATATCCAAGGCTGTGGCAGGCGCACAGGCTAGCCCAAGTTCATACACTAAGACTTACGGTGCTTCTCCAACAGTTAAGGACAAACCCACACCAGAGAGACCTTCCCTAACCCCCAAACTGTTCCTATGGCTAGAGACACTAGCTCACACATATTTGCGAGCTTCCAGATGCTTTTTCTGGTATGGTACAAGACTTTCCCCTTCTACAGAACTATTGACTCCATCATCAGTTTTTCTTCCAGTAATTTGGGCTCCGTTTCCTACAAGCCTGCACTTCCAGAATGGATTTTTCACATACAAGGACTGCAGGGCTGGATTTTAATCTCCCAGGCAAGGAGTGATCAATGGTTTAAGCAATCTGCTAATGTTTTACACAGAGGATGGGATTTTCAGAGCAGGAAAAAGCTAAGTAAATATGATTGCAGTAAAAGTTACAAAACATTGTTTCCTTAATTCCTAAGGACTCTTCTGAAAACTCACAGCTTTGGACCACGTTACAATGATTTGTAATGCACAGAAATACTGTAACAGGGCTTGCCAGATGCTCTTGCAAACATTTCCTCATCTTTTGCTACCTTTGTCCCACTGGGCAATCAGGACAGCTCCGCAATGCCAGTGCTCTGCCCAAGCACCAACTGCAGGATCAGACCCTCCAACGATGACCTGCATTAGCTGTCTTACCAGCCTGAAGGATTCAGTCTAACATTTTCCTTTAGAGAAGGTACTACAAGCTGTCCTCAGAGTTTCTGCAGCCATCAAACAGTTAAATACCTCTAGACCTCATCTGTACTCAACAAGATATAACTAAAAATCCCTGAGTCCTTTCCTCTGACTCCTTCCTGCCCTGAATCAGTAGAGAGAACAGTAACCAACTAAAAAAATACATCATGCATTAGTCACAAGAAATAGAGTACATGCCTGATGTGAATTTAGATCCGCCACTGATATTACCGGCAAGTCTGTGAGTGAGGCACTCACCAGACACTCGAGAACTTGCTGAATAATAAGAGATAGTAGAGAGGGTTCAGACAAGTACTGTTCCTTAATCCAGCCAGCTACCCACTGAGTAACCAGAAGAGAAGACAGCAACCAGTGAAAGCACTCTTGAATGCAAACCAGGACGTCCCAGCTCTCCTGACAAAGCATCAGCTCTTTGAAACAAACAAAAAAAAAGAGATGGATGGGCCAACTTCAGCCTTCCAGGCACTGAAGCTGATGGGTGTCTAGGAGCCCGCCTTCTTCAGCCTCACCCCCATTTCAGGCTCTCCCAGGGGTTCAGACAAGCCCCTTTCAAAACCTCTCCCCACAAAAGAAAACGCCAATAGCACATGGCAAGCGACTTGCTCCCCGCACTGTGATCTGCTCCTTTACCCTCTCTGTTATTAAAACCTGATTGTTTCACCACCACATTTGCTGGTGTCTGTAACAGGAAGAGGGTAAAAACTCCATCTCCAGAACAATTTGCTTTCTGGAGACTCACACTTTAAAGAGCCAGCACATGACCCTCGCTTACACTGGGGACACATTCACAGAAATGCTGCTTTGACTAAAGAGTTTAAATGCTACTTAATTAATTCAGGGCAGGCTCACAAACAAAATGGACAAATTTTACACCACTATAGCATTGTGCTGTTAATATGATGCAAAAAGGTGTCAAGAAAATCAAAGAAAAGTTGTAACTTATGTTCTCAAACTGGTTATTCCAGGGGTTACAGGCACACAGGTCTCTACAACCACAAACTGAACAAAAGACAATGATATGATTACTATCCCAATAAGCAATATTCATTTACAGCTAGAGAAAAAGACTGAATTTTCACATCCATGCACACAGTGGAACAGAAGTCCAGAGTAAAATACAGGAAAATTCACTATACCCACAATTTTTTCACCTCCACAAATTGAACACATGGGCGAGGGGCATTTCTCTTCCCCAAGGACTACTTTTTTTTTTTTTTTTTTTTTACAATGAAGCCAGATTAGTAGAATCAGCAAGTTCAAAAATTTCTGTTTTTTTTCCTCCTCAAAAGAAGAGAGTCCATTAAATGTGCCTGTGACCCTGATTCAGGAAAGCATCTCAACACAGACATAAGTGAAAGCAAACCTCTAGCGTGTTTTCTGGATCCCTCCTGAAGCAGGGGCTGTGAAGTTCAACTCTGATCTCATCTAGGCTGAGATGACCGAGATGAATCTGGCCGTAAATTAACAGGAAATGAAGGCTTGTACAAATGAACATGGAGAATCTATAAATTACCTGACAATCCCTGCGCAGGGCAGTGAAGTCTGCGAGGGACTGAGAGCACAGACTGAGTTTGGACGCAAAGTGGTCTTCAGAAGCCAATGTTATTTTTTGGAGTATTAATATTTCTGTGCTTTAGTTGCTCAACGTATATCCAATCCGCCTGTCTGCCAGATCTCCCAGCCCGTCCCAGAAGACAGACTTTAAGAAGGGAAGAAAAGGACAGGAAAGAACTATTTTGTTTGAGCCATATTTGCAGATTTCAGGTGACTTCTGTCTGTTTGCCTCTTGCTTTTCATGTGCTACAGCTGGCGGATTAGACGGATGCGTTATTTCACACAGGAAAAAAAACCAGGCTCCTTTCCCTCTCTCTGCCTCCTTTGAACATGGGCTGACTCCAAATGTAACTCTCAGCTCCAAACACCATCCCCGGCCAGTCCCAGCTGGGGAATGTCAGACAGTTTGCTGCAAAGCACTGCACTTCAAACAAAACCAACCCGACTAACTTTTCTTATACACAGCATGTGATATGAAGACAATATCATCCAAACCTTTTACTAGCTTGATTACATTTTATTCTTCATTCTTTCAGTAAGAGCTGGAATGTGATTTAACCCTTCCTGTTATTACTTGGATCCTTTTAGCTCATCTGCCTTTGTTCCCAATCTCATCGCAAGGTTTTTTACAAGAAAAAAAAAACAAACACAGAAAAACCAGTGACGTTATGACTTTGCCTCTCCCCTTCATCAGTGACTGGAAAAGGGCTGGATTTTTCCCAACTAGCTCCTTAGTTTACACTTCATTGGCTTCAAAGGTGCAAGATCAGATTTTAGTACCAATTGCCGAAACCAGCCTTTAAAGAACAAATTATCAGTGCTTCCATAACCAATTTGCCTCCAGATGTCTTTTCCTCTCCCCACTCCTTAGGTATCACAGCCTGGAAACAGCTTTCCCTGTCTCACTTCAATCAGTGTTACTTCAAGAGTGTAGGACAACAGGGTTTCAATGTAAGACTGAGCAATTAGAGCCCAGAGCAGGAGCCAAGTCTCTTAGTTTCTATTCCCAGCTCTGGCACTGACTCATCTGCCTCGGGCAAGTTTCTTAACCCCTCTCTACCCCTGTTTTACCAATCTGTACAGGAATGCAATACCGGACTAGGACGATGCAGGACTGCCTTCACTGAGGACTAAGAATTTGGAGCAAAAGCAGCTCAAGTGAAAAATAAATCACAGGACATAAGGAGCCTATCCAAGTCCATTTGGGTTTGCTCATCAATATAGAGGCATCTGGCTAAACCAGTTGGAACTTCCCAGTTCATACCGAGCCTCATTCCCAGAGACACTTCATTTACAGCTAACACAGACCTTAAACTGTAACATTTTAGCACCAAACTAAGGTAACTCAAAGTCAGCAATAGATTACTTTCACACACTCTGAGCTGCATACATATGGCAATTGCTCAGGAACTGCTTCGCCCTCAGGTCAGCATCAGCTACAGCTGCAAACTGAGAAAGAGAACTAAGGGAAGCTACCCTCCAGCCATCGCTGCTTAACCACCTGCACCCCAGTTTGACATCCTGAGGCAGCGCAGCCTCTTAGCCCTTGCACTTTGCACAGCTCTTGAATAGACCCCTCAGGATTACAGGGGATTTGGATTAACCTCAGACAACTTTTTGCTGAACCAAACCTGGGAGGACCACGTCAGGAAGCAAACGGACACTGCGCTCCTCCAGGCTGCTGTGAGACAGAAAAACAAGCAAAACGTTCCACTGAAGCCAAAGTGTGTTTGGGTTTGCTCTAAGTCGGGAGGGAGCTGAAGGGGGTGGCAGGAAAACAACAGGTGGCACAAAGTCAAAGGCTTGCAGCATTTCCAGGAATCTCAGCTTGTATTTTAGAGGTAAAGTTACGCTTTAATCCCGGTGGGTTTCCTCATTCAAAGCGTTTTTGTGAATATTTATTTGATAAACAGGCTGTGAAACATTTTCCACTAGACCTAATAGGAGAAGAATTCACCTTCCCCTTTGTAGCAAGCCTGTCCTTTAGAGAACACTAATCAGTTTAATTTAGACCGTGGCTTCAAACTACTTGTGTGAAATCCATGCAGAGAACAGCACAAACACGCTCCTTTGTTGTTCGAGCCACATCCACTTCCCCTCAGCAGCTGCCCGTTAGAAAGCTGACAGCAGAAAATCAAAGCAAGCAGACCCTCAGATGGGAATGTACCAGGGGCTTTAGTTGAACTGATTTAAATACAATCAGCACAAAACCTCCTGGTTTAGACAAAGCTTGAATTAAGGCTGCCTTGGCTGCTGGGAGTCTGCAGAGCAAATGTTTGGTGCAAAGGGAGGCTAAAGGCAGGGAGAAGTCATGTGCTTGGCCTTCATGTCGTGTCGGCTTACAGAGCTGGCTAGGCTCATGAAAAAAAAAAAGAAAGCCATAATACAGCAAACCTATTAAACTAACACCTGTTATAGGCATCAAAAATAAAACCAAGCTTCAAAAGAGAGGCTCCGCACCTCGGGTAGGGTTCTATTAATATGTGAGCACATTTTCAAAATTAGCATGTGGGGGAGATCACAAGACTGGAAACCAAGAGATTAAAAAGTTCAGGGTTTGGTTAATATTTTCATACTGGGAAAGTATGGAAGAAACCAAATGCTGGAGCCAGAAGGAGTTATGGGGTTTGCTACTGAAGGACAGGCAAGGTTTGGTGTCAGAGACAGGCCATGCAAAGGGAGCAAGATCAAAGGCACCGTAACAGGAGACGATCACATAAACCGTGACTAACCTATGCCTGGAATTACCTACCCTCTTCCTTTCCTACCTTCTCAATTCAGAGAAAATGGAAATCTAATATTGATGCTCCTAGAAACACTACAGAAGGTTCAAGATATGGGTTCGTAAACTCTCACCTTCGATGATCTGCCATCTGATTTTACACACACACACCCCCCACCCCCCCACAGTTTCAGAGTAGAATGCAATGCCTGAGCAATTCTCCAGAGAAGGATTATGGGGAACTGGTAACATGGAAGATATGTTTGTTTACAACAGCAGCAGCAACATAAATGTTTCTGTCTGTTCCAAACATGTTATTACAATCAATAACTGAAGATCTGCCTGAAGTGCTTCTTATTAATGTGTGGAAAGAAGAGAATGTAATTGTGACCTGGTCATCAGCTTTGACTCAAAAGTTCATATAGTTTATCAATGCACAGCTTCTTACATGATTTTAATGTTTTACTTTGAAAGAATTTTACTCCAGAAAGATTCCTCTGCCGTACTGGAACTTGAAAAAGATCTGCCTTAGTGCAATGAAGCTATTTCTGCACTAGAGGATTGAGCAAACATGCAGGTGACATGCTGGAAATCTATGGCAGACGATCCTCTACTTCTATGCAGGAGACCTTCCCTGAAAAACGGAACTGCTCAAAACACATAAGCCCTCATGCTTCCCTCCTGCTCCAGGAAAGCCCCACTAGCTGTCTAACACTTCACACTGTCACGTCAGCCTTGCCAGGACAATCCCACAAGACTCAAGATTTCATACCATTACAAAAATGCACATTTTTATTCAACGCAACATGTGCTGTATTTGCTTATAGGAACAGCCCTGCTACCCTTTCACAGTAAGGCTGCATGCATTATTGTCTGGGCGGGAAGCAAGAATGCATAGAAGCAGCCCCCACTTTTCTCAGATGCTCTGAATCACTCCTTCCCTGAGGAATCCTGGCCGATTCCCAGGCTGCCACAGATACAGCTCTGTTTGTTCAGGTGCTGGCTGCCGGAGGAGTGTTGCCGGCCCAGCCAGCCACTGCATTTTAGGGTCAGCCACAAAAAAAACCCCAACACCCCCCTCCCCCCCCATCCAAAACAACAGAAAACACCCATCTAAAAAAACCCTTGTCTAATTTTTACAGCTATACTAACTTTCCTTTAAAGGTTTACATGCTCTGCTTGAGACTGTTTGCCAAGATCTTTCCTCTCCCTCCCTAGTACTCCTTCAGAAGAAATCCTTTCTAACATGCAGCAAACAAAATCTATGACTATTTTACAGTTTTCATTTAAAACTGTCCTGTGTAAGTGTAAAGCAAGAACAGGCTGAGGGAGCCATCCCAACTACATCAAACTATGGCAGAAAGCCTGAAGACATTTCTCCATCTGCTGTACATCAGTTTCAAAACATCTATTTCAGGGGGCTTTCATTCATCAGGTTAAGTTCTTGCTTTGTGTTGGTGGTTTAGGATGGACAAGCATGAAGCAACCTACCCACAGCCCTACACAGGCTGGGACAGACAGGGGATTCAAGAAAAATGGTGGGGTATGTTTTGTGTTGTGTGGTTTTTTGGTGTGGGTTGTTTTGGGTTTTTTTTTTTGTTTGTTTTTTTGAGAAAAAAAAAAAACATAAGCTTTCATGGTCAAGTGACTGCATTGCTGTTCCAGGTCATGGACATCTACAATCAGAAATCAGTCTGGGAGATGGGATTTGCTCATTCATCCCTTTGGCCCTGGGAGCAGCAGCCACCTGCAAGTCAAGCCTATGACACTACAAAGGGGTGGGTTATGAACTCCTTATTCCCACAAGCAAACTATTACTCATGCAAATAGTTCCACTGCAGTCAACAGAACTATTTGTGTGAGACCAGTGTGACTCAAGGGCTACTCTAATGGCTACTCACAGGACCAAACCCATCTGCTTCTCACATTGACAGACTGCAACTGTTGACCCTGGTGCAGTCCAAGCATGGCCTCAGAGCATCCTTGGGCCCTGGATATCTGAACAGGGGCAGATGTAATCCTCCTGTGAGGCAGCCACACGAGTAAGAGCCAGGCAGAGATCACGCACACTGTTTAGAAGTTGGCTTTCAGAGCAGCTGGCCATAACTAAGGGCCTGGATTTGATGAACATTCATTAAGGGCTTTTGTTGGGTTCGGTATTTTGGTATGAAGTGCATGAAGGAGAGCCTTTCTTCTAACGTAACCAGAAATGCCACAGCCAGCAAGATACATATTCTGAGAGGATATTTGTGCATGAAACTTTGACTTGTTAGAAGAGCTTACGCCTGTGTGTTAGAGGCACTGAGGTAAGAGATGGAAGTTTGAAAAGCTCTCTCCCTCACTTTGATCTGCATTTACTCTCACTAGGTTTTTCTTGTCACCAGATGATTTTGGATATTTTTTGCAATATGCAACTTCATAAGCCTTCAGCATTCAACACCACTAGTACAGTAAAATGTGTGGAACAGGTAAGATTAGAAGTTAGTCATCTTTAAAACAGAGGCTCTTATCTCCTCAGCAAATTACACAACCTGTTATGACATCAAAGCAAATTAAGACTCCCAAAGACAAGACAGTTTCTGTCATGGGCACAGTACACCCATCAGCAACAGGGTGGTTCCAAGAGGACTAGAGTTTCTGCTCTCTTCTGGTTACACTGGCTGTTTCATGAAGACCATACAGAGGCTTTTTACATGATGCATTCACCAAGGGCACAGATCCGTTAAAAAGGATGTGCAAAGCATCTTCTGTTGTCTGTCAAAGTCCCTCTGTAAGGAGCCTTCTTGAACTTTCAGGAACTCAATACCAGAGCACAACCTTGCCTCTGTGCACAGCTCTACCTCAAATCATCTCAGCAATTATCTTCAGAGTCACCGTGTGCATCCCTCAATAGGATGATGCACCTGCTAGGGTTGCAGCCAGGCACCTTCATCAGGGTCTGCCCAACCTGTAATGCAGTCTGGCCAGTTCTCTGGCACAAGGGAGGGAGAGCACCACTAAGTCCCTGAGCATAATCAATGCTGGTTTTGGAACAGCCAGCTTCTTGAAACACCCCTTCTCCTCCAGTCTAAACCACTGCTCTTGTCACCCTTCAACTTCTCACATTCCCTGACCTCAGTCTGGAGCAAGCACTGAGAAAAGCTGCAAAGCACAGGAGAGGCCCTGCAGAGTGCTGAACTCTACTAAGGAAAAGAATTGTCCTATAGGAACAGAAGTGAGAGCATTGTGTAAGGTAAACAGCAGTTTTCATACAAGAATGCAGGAAACCACATGGCTCTGCACCAGCTGCTGAATGGAGTTGGGGGGCTCAGCAGAGCCTCTTTGTAAGAAGGGCTGCATCAGTACTTGAAAAGGGTCATTCAGTTGCTGGCGGATGACAGTCAGGTCAGTATTCTATGTTCTACATCTTTGGTCTGCTATTCTCCTGCTCTGCCATTGCTTCTCTTCCTCTTCCACTTTTACCTCAAGGGCTTTCTTCTGCTGCTGATACATGCCAGCCAAACTCAATTTTCTAGCACTGATTAAATGCATATGCCAGTCCTTGAAGTTGAGAAAGAACCCAGCTTCACCCCCACCCTTTTGCTGTTCTGATGAGTCCCTGCTCTCCACAGCCCTACACTTGTACAGCACTCAGCACAAGGACCCACTCCATATCAGGGCTGCTTCCCAACCCTCCCACACCCTTATCACAGTTTGTGATGAGGAGGGACAGATACTAAGACTCAGATCCAGCCCAGATGTCAATTTAACTAGCCCAGGGCAGAGGCTGGGGCTGCTACCCTATCCCACTCCCAAGCAGAGACAGCAGCCTCTTTTCATTTTCATCACAGGCAAGCTTTGAGCTTCAAATCAACAAGGGCAGCATTTTCATTTGAAAGCCAATAGGGTCCAGAATCACAGAGCATGTAGACACTTTTATCCTTAAAATCCTGATGCTGATTTTAGTTTCTCTTTGTGTAATAAATGATCAAAGTAAAGAAGATCCACCACAGCCTAGTAAGTGCATGTGTTTTGTGGGTGGCTTTGTTTTGCTTTTGTCTCTCCACAGGACTGAGGAGGGGAAAATACACAAGCAGAGAAGCAAATTAAGTGCAAACCAAATGTAATGACTCTGCCCATGATGCTGGGACATTAATCCAAGCTGTAATTACGAGCAGACTTCTTGATAGCATGCACTGTATGTGCCTGAAAACCATGATGTGACACAGGGGCTTTCCCCACCTTTCACAGGAGCACAATGAAAATGGGTGGATTTAACTACACAAGAGCTCTGTGACCCTGATGCTAAGGCAGGTAAATAAAGGTCACCACTCCTAACTATGTCTACTCTCCAAACCAAACTCCAAGTCTCATAGAACTTGTGGCAGAAGTTGCTAAAAGACTTGCCCTTTGAAGAAGGCAGCAGTTGGAGAAACACATTTTTGACCGGCCAGTCAAACTCCTGTTAACACTTCTGAGATGTAGATAGGCTGGCTGGTTAGTCTGTTCCAACATGACACACACTTGTGCTCTGTTGAAAGGGCTTATCTCTCTTGTCAGCAAGGTCACCAGAACAGGGATAGCCCCTGGGCTCAGCTGAGACTGCTAAACCTGCAAGGAGGAATAGAGCCTATACAGAAAAGCAACAGTCAAGTTCGGGAAGAAAACAGCTCTTTAACAAGTCTAGGCACCCTGTTATTAATAAAGCATGTCAAGTAGGAAGGATGGTTTCATAAAACTGCAGAACAAGGTGCCAAAAGATCCAGGGAACAGAAAATCTGAGCTCTGAAGTAGAACTGCTATTGTGCTAAGCCAGGCTGGTGTAAAACACTATCTGTCCAAGCTTCACTAGAGCAGATCCTGTAAAAATCAGTGGTAAGCATTCAGCACCACTTAGCCAATAAGTTCTTCAAGCTTGTTTAATATGACCATTTACTTCTTCAGTTGCTCTTATTTTGAAAAATAGGACAGCTGTATCAAGAACATAATGGGGGGGAAGGTCTTCCATAAGACTACTAAAAAGGTGTTCCTTTTCCAGGGTACTTGGAAAACGAAGAGTCCAATCCCTTCCCCTAGTTGTTTATTGCTAATCACCCCTCCGCTCAGCAACTGCTTCCACACAGTGTGATCTGCAGTATATGGATTAGACAGAAGACATTAAGTCTAAAAACTCTGAGCAATTTATAGATTCTTTCTTTTGACATCAAGTCTTAATTCTTCCCCTCTCCCCAACTTATTTTTCTCTGCTCAGATCTGACCACTCAGTTGTCTTTGCACTCGTACAACCCTGCACTCCTGTTTAATTTTCCAGCTGCCTTTGCTATTTTCCCTGACGTGCAATTGAACATTAAATGGTTTGACAGGCAGAACATGTACTCACCCAACCACTTATTCCCAATCAATATTCACATGGAATTCCTGTTAACAAGCAAGAGTTATGCACACATTTAGAAGGGAGAGTGGCCTCTTAAGTGATCACTTCATCTAAAGGTATGACTGATCACTTTCTCATCTACCTTAACCAGCAATCAGATTTCCATCCCACATACCCCCAGCAGGGCTATTTTTTTTGCAAGAGTAAGATCTAACTTTGTGATCTCGATTGTTCGTCTCTGCAATTAATCAGGGTTAATTAATCATGGGTTAAAAACAACAGAAAATCCAGCACACAGCTTGCTTTTATTCAGTTAAAAAAATAGCTTTCTAGATTTTTTTTAACTAATCTTTTCCAACCTAGACATGGCAGAATGACATCTCAGTGAACACTGTTTACACTAGTGTTTCTTTACCCTGAGTTGCACACTATTCCTAATGGTGCCAGTGGAAGCAATGATGGAAGTGCTAAACACTGTACGGAGCTGAAGGTAAATGGCAAAACTGATGTTTTACTCATTGGACTTTGAACCACATGGGCAGGATTCATTTTTTTAACACCTCTACTGAAACAGTTTTAGCCTTGTTATATGCAAAGGAACTAAAAGCCACTGTCTGTTCTCAAGCCTTCCAGTACACTTGAAGGTAAATAAAATTGAGATTTTGAAAGTGCTGTAGGACACCATACTTTAAAAAAGAAATAAAAGTCACAATTCTACCCCCACCCCTGTTCTTACTCCTCAATAGGCATCTATTTGATGCTCTGAGGGAGCACCACTAGTCTAACTACCAGGATAAACTGACAACTAATAATGAGGACTAACTGGGCAATCTCAGTAGGGAGGAAAGCACAGAAACAGTAACACATACTCAGTTTCTTGGTTTTGTGCAATTTTATTACAAAACTGAATCAGCCAAGCTTTCAGAGAAAAATGGGTAGGGAATTCTACACAGAAATAGTTTAACTTGCTTTTAGTACAGCTGCAACTCTGCTTTTACTCACTACGAGCATGCTAAAATGCCATTACTAGCAGTTTTTAGGCAGGAAACTCCAATATGCTAAAACACCTTTTGATTCAGCAACTTATTTCTGTTTGAAATCTGCTCAGCCTGTGAAGACTAACAAAGGAATTGCTTTTGTAGACATGTGCTTTATTTGCCATATGCTATTAAATGAGACAGACGTCTACCACAGATATTAATAGTAGCAAGTTTGGGCTATTCTAAGGCTCAAATATGAGGCTATTTTTCATATTGACCTTAACAAAAGATCATGGTCACAAATGACCCTAACAACTAATCTAGGCTTGATCTGCAGAGGGACAGAGTTTGGAAATCATCTTGTGCATTACACATGACACACACCTGCCCTCAGACAACTACATTAATGAGTTACACCTGCCCTGGAACAATACCTGCTCCTCAGCTCAGAGGAAGCAGGTCTACTCAAACAGGTATTTACTTGGTCTTGAGGTTGTACGAATACGTGGAACACACACAAAAACAGATCCTGTCCCAGTATTCCAACTTCTATGTTGTGTTCCATCCCACAAGACCGTTTCTGTCCTCTCCTTCCTCCAGAACAAATACCAACCTAGCACAGCCTGCTAAGCAGCACGCAGACGTCAGGGCAGACCCAGCCCAACACAAAGCCATTTGTTACTTGCAAAAGCTGCCATAGCTGCACAGAACTGTTATCCTCACTAGTAAATACATAATAAAGTAGCCTCAAGGGCTAACTGGTATTCCATCAGCTGCCACCAACTTTCATTATCTTTTCCTTATAGTCGATTTTCACACTGCTCTATACATGTTCAGATTCTTTCTGATGCTCTTTTGGGGAGCGTGAGGACTATGTGGTTTACTGATGCTGCTTTTCTAGAAGAAATGGTTACTTATTTCCCTGGAATACCCTCAGATCCTTTGCTGCTTCCATGTGCTCACATTATAATCTGAAAGCTCAAACAGGACATGCAAATTTAGACCAGTTCCAACAGCCCGAAAGAGAAGTCAAAACAGCATCTCTTCTAGTGCTTGGGAGCACATGATTAATGAGAATTTCCTCCACTGGGAAAGGCTCTTGCAGTCTTTGGCCTCAAAAACTAGTAGACTTTACACACCACAGCCTTACTGTGAACTCCGAGCAAAACAAACATGAGAGGTGGGTTTCAGAATATCACACGCCTGTACACTACTTGCGTACTGAACAGCCTGACTGCCAGCATTCTTTCTATTCACCTTTCCTCATCAATGTACTCATGTTCAAAAATAGAAGCTGCGTAGTAGAGCCTGTAGCATGGACCAAATTCTCAGAAAGCAACTCTCTCTCCAGCTTCTGAGGGCAATTGCCTGAGTAAGCACTGGAGAATTGGTCCCCGTAGACACTACACCACGTAAGAACTGATGCAAGGAGGGACTGGTGGGTTAATCTTCTCCCACTGCTGGATCTACATCTGCATATACCACTTTGCCTTACTTACCAGGGAAAGTTTTCTTTGTGCAAGTAATTATGCAGTGCGGTTTTCTGAGCTGCCCAAGACACATCCTGCACACAAGCACAGTCTGCTGACTTCAACCGGACCCTGCAAACGGCTGCATCTGAGTCATCTGGATTTTGTGCTTGTAAGTACAAAACCACTTGCTGTGACCTACATGGAATTAAGAGTATTCTCCTTATTTCTAATTGTTAGATCATCCTTTTTTTAACTCCAGCAAAGATGACTTGCAGACTAAATCTCTTGGGGGTCAAGGCAGTTGTTTTGTTTGTACAGCAATTAGCACAGCAGGATACCAGGCCACAAATGGCCTCCAAGGCTACATCTATACTACCCTGTTAGCTCAAACCTCAATTTTTCATTTAAGCCCAAACTTCAGAGCTATCAACACCGCCTACACAGAGGTTTATACTCTGGCCTAGTTGGGAACATGAAGTGAGCTCACACCTCATGTAGAGACCAGCTCAGGCTTAAGCTGTGCTCTATGAACAGCACAGATAAAACAGTTTTGAGCTCTTTCCTCTGGCAGGGGTCACCCAGAGGCTGCCATGAGCAGGAACTGAAGCTGCAGTTAGTTCTCCTGTTACTCAGCCAAGTCTTCACCATCTTAACTCAAAAGGCAAAGACAAACTAGAGTCACCCACCTCAACATCACCATCTCAGCTCCTGGGAAAAGCTTGGGGAAATTAAGGTGTATTTGCTAGATCACATGTGAATCAGCAGAGTACAGTGACTGCTAGCATTCTTTCATCTTACGTAGCACGACATGTTTGTCTTGGGTGAAAGCAAAACAGCAGCTTGAAGAATCTAGCAGACCACATGAGTCTTTGGAAAGAGGCTCTGCAAACCCCATTCGACAACACCAGTGAAGCACTGCAAATAGCACAAAGGTAACAGTTGCTTTACCAAGCCTTCACTAAGAAAGCACGAGGCAATAGCTCCAGAAGGAGGATCAAAAGCATGATCCCAATTCTCTCACTTCAGGGATCTCCAAGACAGGTCAACTCAATCCAGTACAAAGGTCATGAGATATGAGAATTAAAGCCAAAGTCAGACAAGAAACAAGGGTCACATTACTAACAATGTGACGATTTTAACCAGAATTACAATGAAATCTCCAGCACTTAGAGGAAAAGCTCTCCAAGAAACCATGCAATTCAAATAGAAACATTACTCCCGATGCCAAAATTACCACCTGCAGTCTTTGACCTGTCTTACTTCCAACGTCTAGATGGAGTACCATCGAGTACCATCCTTTTCACAAGGACCATGCTGCCCCAGTCAGCATCTGAGCTCACCAGAACTAGCATGTTCCCTGCCACTCCCAGGTTCCAATTCTCCATGTATTTAAGTTTTCAAATTTTACATGATATATTTTACCTGTGGCACAGTAGATCACTTACCCTTCTCTTATTAGCCCTCTGTTTAATTACAGTTTAATGTGAATTGACCTTTACACTAATGAGCCTGTAAAGAAGATTGATTTTCTTCAAGAGACTTTTATGCTCAGTTTGGCAGCAGACTAGTCCTATTGATTTCGCTTTCCCCAGTAAATACACTGCAGTGTGTCACAGTATCCTCTGTGAATCAGCTAATCCTATTTCACACTTTTTTGCTCCAAAAATCCCTATTCTGACTTCCTTGTTATCTGTGCTTATTCAGAGCAACATCATAGGGCCAAAGCATCTCAGAACAGCTTTGACTGTTGCTAACATAGAGCTCACTGCCATGGGTCACTATCTCCTTTATTCCTAAATGGTTGGGGGCTTAAAACACTTACAGCAAAAGAAACCAAAATTTAACTGTTTAATCTGTTAACTTCCTTAATTCCTAGCCAGCTAAGGACAAGGCACAGAATGTGCTCTGTTTACCATACTTGCTTCAGAGGTCTGGTTAGCAGGCTCTCCACTAAGATTACAGCTGGGTAACAGCCTGCATCAGTGGATGCTGACTGGATCAGGCTGCACACCTGGGAGCTACAGTAGAAGACAAGGATGCACCTCTGTCACCCCATGCAGACATCCCAAAAGCCCTCCAGGACGCATTTACCCACATGAAGGTAAATGAAGCGGTGACAGACAGACCCCAGAGTAAGGGCTGAGCTTGCAGCTGCACAGGGGTTTGTGAGAAACCTGTAGTAGCAGACCAATGCAGAGCTGATTGCAGCTCAGGTCCTCCTCTTATCTGTCAGGCTAGCAAGGCTAAGAGACCCTCCACACAAGTTAGTGAGGAAATTGGATATAAACAGACTCAGTCTGCTGCAAATAAATCGCTTCTTCCATCTTCCTCTTCCCCACCAGATCAGGTAACCAAGTCTTCAAGACCCTACAGAGTTAACACACTTGAGTTGCAGCAGAACATTGGGAAGGGAAATCCTCAGCCAAGAGCATGTCAGTGAAAACATCCTGCCATCAACTCCCAAATGTCCAAGTCTAGGAACTGTAGCTAAATTACAAATGCTATGGGAATTTCAGGCAAGATTCTCCTCTCAGCTACTCCAACGTAATTCGGAATTAATCCAGATTCAGTCTCTCCCCCTTCCAACTGAATTTCCTGGCTTTTGTTTGCACTAACAGATGTTTGCATTTAATGTCTGTCTTTATTTGGTAACCCGTACCATAGATTATTTTTTCCCTTCTGTTCTATTAAAAGCCTTATCAAGTCCCTTATGTTTGCTCTTGTTGAGATGAACGACTTTGGCAGTATTTTCAATGTGCACAGCAAACACCCTGACTCTTCAAGGAATAATTAAACTGAACTAAACTTCATAGCACTGTATTACAGCATAGCATGTTTGATACATATGTTATGGCCGTATCCATCTGCAGCCTGAAACATGCAAAGATTTGCAGAAAGCCTTGAGAATTCTCTCACCAACAGATTCCCACATGCTTACATATATAAACCTGGCCCACGGTCCAAACACATATGGGGTCAAGTGAGTTTTGGGTGATGGAGACAGGTATGGGAAACCCAAAAACAGGGAATGCAAAGAGATCAAGCTCATTAAAAAAAATCTGTTATGGAAAGTTTGAGTTTGGCAGCATGACAGATTTCTTTCTCACAGAAATCAAAGGAGAAAAAGTCTCTTCCCCAGTTTAGGAAGAGGAGGAGATGAAGTAACTCATTCAAAAGGGTTGTTTTAAGTGACAAATACACAACCATTGCTTTTATAGTACATTCACAGCCCTCTGGAAATACTTAACCACATGCAATATACAAAACCTACTTCAGAGGTTTGTGAGGTAAACACACTTCACACATTTCTAAACACTGAAAAAAAAGGAAATGTATTTATTTTTCTTTAGCAGGAAGAATACACTGTAACACTAAATACTTAAACATAAACCAGTTTCTCAGTACACAGTCTTCATTATGAGTCTTCATCCTCAGTTTGGTTTGGCAGCCTCCCCAATTATTACTTCACAGATTTGAAAGCCAGAAGAAACCAGTACAACTGTATAATATGATTCCTTACATCACACAAGGCCGAAGAACTTTACCCAACAATTTGCATATCAAGCCCATTAACCTAGAGTTGAACTAAAGGGCCATCTTTTAGGAAGACATCCAATTGATTTAAAGACTCCCAAGGATGGAAAAAGCTTCACTTCCGCAGCAAATCATTCCAATGTGAGTTAGTCAGCAACATCGATTGAAGCGGGCACTTTAAAACATCTTTCAGATTATTTTTACCTCTGATAAAAACTAAAAGGAAATGCAAGGGGAGGGGAAAAAATGGCATTCTCTGAAACAGGCTAAACAAAGATCCTTCTTGCAGAGGTATGACAGCAGCATTACAAATCCCACTATCAGAGTTATTTATGTGTAGCAGCTGAGGAAAGCAATACAGATTTCTGGAAAGTGATACTAAGCAGGTCTGTTTAGAATACCGTCCTTTTATCATTTGGCTTTGTACCCTCCCCTTCCTTCTGCAGCACTCTGAAATTTCAGAGGAGCTGTAAATCTACTGCCTTCCACTAGTCATTATTCCTCCTTTCAAACTGTTTATTTCATTTCAGGAATAAAAAACCCCAAAGCTCTAGCAATTTGGTCCTTTGCCAACAGCTAAATTAATAGCAAAAAAACAACAGGGGCTTGTGAAACTGGGATCATTTATAGACATCGTGAGAAAGAAAAGCCGATTTGGGGGGCCTAAAACTATATCCTGGATGCTAAACTGTACACAAGCTTTCCATCCATAAATCAGATTTCTGGAGTTTTTGGAATCCCAATGCATAACACACTGGGTAATGCAGCAGCCTGGTAAGCTCAGTTCAAGTGGCAGGCAGATGGTCCCTCATGTCAGAGGATCATGCCTTAAACAAGGGACGCTGCTCAGACGGAGTTACCACCCTGCTCTGCAGCCAGCAGCCCCCAGATCATGCATCCAGACTTCACATGTGGTCACGCAAGCAGGGAGAGGGTGCGGCAGGAGGCAGAAATCAAACAAGCTGGTTTCACACCAACTGCATGTGACACATTTGACAGGTCTGATAACTGCTGAGACACAAGCCACCCCCTCCACCCAGGAGGTGAAGTGGTTATTTATGCATTTAACAGAGACACTTGCTAGATCCAGCACTGATGATAGCAGAGGAACACTTTGGCTTTTCATAAGCTCTGCAGGAACACGGTATACCCAAGAACCAGATCAAAGGCATCATATCTCAAACAAAAGCTTAAACTTGCTTCACACCAGCAGGAAGATATGGACACCAATTCAGAGCTAAGATCCCTAAACTGAATTAGGACAGTGAGGGAGTTCTGCTGATGTGCATATTTTAAAACTGCCTAATAGAAGAGCAGGAACAGTGCCAGTTCATTTCACTCAATTCTGTCCTTGTTTTAAGTAATAGGAATGTACTTTCAGTCAACAGATCAAGAGGTTGTCTCAAAGTCAAAGCCGTTTCAGTATGACAGTGCAAACTCTTGTCACTATAAGGAAAAGCAAATCCATGCCAAATATGGACACCTGCCTGTGGGTGCATATTCCAAGGGCATACATGCTGGAAACCACTGCTTGAGCCAACTGCTGAAGTACTTTGCTGGAGTCTGTATTAGCTATAACCACTTCCCCTTCCCAGGAACCTGGGAGGTATCATGCGTACCTCAGCAGAATTCCTTCTTGGTGTGCATTACAAGCAGACACATGCAAAAATAATTTTAGAAATCCGTACTCTTAAGATACTAAGAAGTTGTTATAGTATCTTTATTCTCTTCAGCTGTGTCCCCAACCCAAGATCCTCAGTGGCAGGTACACAAGGGCTCTCAGGTATCTAACACTTCTGCAGGCACCTAAACTACCAAAGTTAGGAACTTCAAAGCTTCTGCAGATCTAGCCTTACAATCACCAATCACTCACTCAAAAGGGGAAAAAAAAAAGTTGAAAGAGACTATAAAAACAGGTCTGGAATGAGTTCTCTGAAAGATTAAGATGTGAACAGTCTCTGGCTTTAAGAGAAAAGAAATCAGAACAGAGCCGGGCGAAAAAAAAAAACACATAAAAAACCCCCAGAACAATAAAGAAAAGGTAAAAGCATATATTCCTTCAATAACACAAGTATGACATAATGGTTGAAACCCAAAAGCAGATGAGAAAAAAGATAACTTTACTCAATATGCAACTAACCTGAAGTTTATTGACATGAGTTGCCACCAACCACAAGCACATTAGTTGAGCCCAACCTCATGAAAATCACAGGACTCCAGAAAATGTTTCTTAATTAAAAGTGCTAACATGCCCAATAATAAACTCCAAAGAGTCATCAGAAGTGGGTGTGCCACACAAAACCTGTGGATAGTAGCAGCTAAACCTACCCCACAAACAGCCCAGAGTCAAAAGCCAAGAGAGGCAGCAGTGACTTACAGGTAGAGGGAGCGGATACTGGAAGCAGCAGGTCCCAGGGAGGGAATGGCAGTCAGCTCGTTGTTGTTCAGTCGCCTGCAAACAGAAATTAATTTTTGAAGCAAGCAGCCTATAACCAAGCATGTGGGAGCAGGGGAAGTCCACAGCACTTGATCTACCCGCCCCTGCCCCAACTCTCCAGGAACACTGACATTTTGGCAGAGGCCTCCACCTCAAGGGGCTTGTCTGGCTGTCTGACAATCTCACCTTGTCCTCCCAACTGAACCCTTTAAGTGAGACACCATAACTGGTCTCACAGTATCTTGTTTATAAAAGCAAAGCTTTTTCCCCCCCCTTCCACCCACTCCCAACATTAGAGCGCCACTGAGGAAGGTACTGTGCCACAGCCCTCCATCAGCCTGAGTTTCCACAGTCATAACAGAAACCAGCCTGAGATATAAGACTCTTTGCACCCACTGCATCAGGACGATGAATTTAACTCCTTCCCCAAGCAGCAGGCCCCATTCACCGCTCCATGCCAGGCCAGGGCACAGAGGCCCAGCAGGGTGCCACAGTGACAGGGAACAGCAGCCTCAGGCCTCTTCCCCACACCAGGCCAAGATCTGGAAATCCCGCAAGGGCAGCCCCACACACAAAAACCTGGGGCCGGGTACAGTAATGCCACCAAAAACAGGTGACCTGGGGAGCACCATGCGGCCCCCCGGGGATAATGGCAATTGCAGACCAGCCTCACCCCTGGAAACACCAGTACAAAAACGTCCCCTTCAATGGCCTAATGTTTGAAGTGTTTTTCTGACTGAAAACAGATCCTTGCCATGTGACCAGCTCTTCCTTGCTTTAAAGAGCCCTTGTTTGTATGGTGAATTAGTCAATTAATTACTGTAACAGTTGCTTGTCTGGCTGCTTGAAAATTACCTAATTTCTTAGCCATCTTGCCCGCTCCCCCGGCCCCTGCATGCTGAAGCAATTAAAGCCGAGCCCCTGCCAGGCCGAGCAGGGCAGCACACAGTGGCTCCCCAGGTTCCCCAGCCACCATCACCTATTGCTCGAGGCAGAGTCTTGCCGGGTCTCTCTCTACTGCCTGCCTTTAAAATGTTCCCCTTCTCCAGGGGCTCTGAAAGGGGGTCTCAGACCACAACTCAGCTGCGAGAAGCCGAGCATCCCACGGCAGGCAGGGGAGCACAGAGCAGTTGAGGCATGTCAAGCTGTGGGCACAAGTTGGGGCAATCCTGAATTATAGTAGGTTTGGTTTTTTTCTTTCCTTTAAAACTATTTTTGGCAGGTGGGAGAGCAGCAATACATCCATCCCAGAACTTCCTTCTGACTCCTCTGAGAGTAAGCAAGATATTTGATTTCATAAGGAGTTCCAGACACTGCTGGGATAAAAGTTTTCCTCAGCCTCAGCCCTGACATTATACCCATACCTTAAAACATAAGTGGAAAAAAAGCCAGATGCATTGCAGTTCAGCAAGGAGATCCACTTAGCAACTAAAAGCTCATTGTTGTTCACATTATAGCAAGGCGTAGAGCTTTCAAAGGTACAAAGCAAATTGGAAAGAGTATTAAAATACTTCTATTTGTGCCACATTTTCATTAACATACAACCAAGCATCTTTTTGAAAGGCATGGGAGAAGGAGAATTAGGCCCACCCTCCGATAGCCCGGGTCAGCTCTGGTTAAGTGGCTCTGACACTACTCAGTGTCTAACTCTCCTCTGACATAAGTGCGATTCCTATAAATCAGTCCCCTGTCAGGTCACAAGTCAGTCAGAAGTGGTTCTCCCACCTCATTTTCTCTCTTGGCTCAGGGGCACCGGTTGCTGATGCAGAGGAGACAGCCAAGCTCAGTATTTGTCTGGGATTTCCCTCTCATCTTCCCATTCCCCCATGTAAAGGAATAAAAAAAAAAGCAAAAAAACCACCCCAAAACAGAACAGCCAGGCTGAACAAAATTGAGCTTCCAGTCTCCCTCCTCCTCCCCAGCTCTCACATTTGACAACACAAACCTGCTGCCTCTGGATGCTAAAGCAGAGGAGGAGGGGGGCCACCCCTATAAAATATTTACAGTCCAGTTGCCAGGCTGGTGTCAAGCTGAAATGGAGCCTGCTCAAAAATAGCACAGCTCTCCAGAGCTTTCAGTGAAAGGCACTTTAGAAAATAAAAGGTGAGTTGTTTGGAGAGGAATTTTAGCACAGTTACTACTTCTTTGTTACAAATGAGCTTGGAAAACCTGAGAGCCCTGCAACCATCGCTTTCATGGATCCCATGATCCACATGACCTGAGGAAACCCCAGAAAGGACTGCAGGACCTACCCCACAGCAGAACCTTCCATCCCACCCTTTCAACCAAGGTACAAGAATGGATATTACCCCAGGGTGTGTCATTAGAGGGAGCCACCAAAGGGGGTGAGAGAAAGCATTAAGTGTCCTCAAACAGTGTCCCAGTCCAGCCCCTACCACCTGAGCCTCCATCAGTACAAAGCTACTTATTTCAGAGCATGTGGAATTATAGGGGTTTATATCACTGAGCCACTAGATTTCATCTCACACACTTAAATGTTTAAGGCAAAAAAGCTTAAAAAAATCCAAACCAAAAACAACTGCCTAAATCCAGGGAAAAGGAAAAGTATAGGGTAAATACAGCAATTACTTCATTACAATTTCAAAGCAAAACAGAGCATCCAAGATAAGCTATGAAGTTCACATCTTTTGATTTGCAGACATTTTCTTAAAATAAAGTTTTCAAAATATATTGCCCTAATTATTCACATACAGAGACACACGCAGAGCTTTGAGCCTCTCTGTAATGCTCAGGAACCACAGGCACTGTGTTGGAAGCATCATGGGAGGTTTCAGCTCTTATCAATGCATCTGTTATTTGGGGCAATCTCTTTCCCCGAGGGCAACTTGGTTTGCCCAGTACAGCGTGCACAGCAAAACACTGACTTGCTCTCAAGACATGCCACAGCATGATGCTTATTTCATGAATGTTTGTAAAGTGCTTTAAAAAAAACCTCAGAAAGGAGATGCTCTGGCAGTACAGATGTGGTTCCCTTTGTAAAATGCAGTTTATTTCAGTGGTCTGTGGTTTAGCTGTTATTCAAAAGCAACCAAGATTGGTAGATAGGGCTTTTAATAGAGCTTCTCCCTCACACTTTCCAGAGCCTGCCTTCCAGGCTCCACTCCAGACCTCTGCCTCCCTTCCAGTCTCCCATTTCTGACTGCTCCCTCTCCCTCCTATTCACTCCTCTGCTCTCTCCCTTTTCCTTAACCCTGCCTTTCTGACACAGCAAGCAGCTCACATCTGCACCATTACTTTGCAGGCTGCATTACTTACCTCCCCTGAACCCTGACAGCTTTTTTTAGCAGCTGACTGTTCAGTGCAGGGCTTGTCCTGCTCTCAATGCATGCAGGACTTCGCACAAGGGAGCTCCCTACCTAAACTATCAGGAGCCATACATTTCCCAGCCCCACACTCTCTGAAGTCACATGCCTTCAGGCACTTCCACAAATAAAAGCAATTGCTAAGCCACAATCATGTTAGGATAATTCTAAAGTCTCATGGGATCAGGGCTGCAATTCTCCTCTTTAAGCACAGAGCAATTTAAGGCTTTCCACTGTTTAAAGAGAAGTTGAGAAAACAGGTCCTATAGGCAGTGTTTTGCTCAGCTGCATCACTTTCTCTCCCCTTCCTGACTGCTCTCTAAGATGATCACAAGTGAACTGTCTGCAGAGCACTGCAGTCACTCCTGATACATATTCCTCACTTAATCATGATTCCTAGCAAGCTCCCACTATTAGTATAAGCAGGTGAGCCAGGGGCAATCAGGCAGGGGCAGAGATGCTACATTAATCCCCATGGTCCAACCCTGCAGACATTAGTCAGGCAAAACTCCCACTTGCTATTTAAGAATTACATGATCTGGCCCCTCCACAAGCCCCAGAGCCAACAATTAATGAAAACAGACAGAGGACAAGAGAAAATGCACAATATACACAGAGCACAGTATTGTTTCTGAAAGGAAATGTTTTTTCAGTTTCCCATGAGGCATCAGTAGCTCTTCAAACAGAGCCCAAACCTCAAGTATGCCAGCAATTCAATATTCAAACACGAGCTCATTACCTCAACCCACCACTTGCAATTTCAGTCACTTTCGTTTTTCAAAACCCAAAATCAGAGCTCCAAGAATCACTGCAAGTGTAACTGCTCAGCATTTACACACATCAGGAGCTAGGAAATTCTCTGATTCCCCCAAGTTTCTTTCTGCCAGCAAGGGCGGTCTGGCACAGCGACTCAGACCTTCACCAGCTCTTTCTCTTCCCCCACAAAAGCAGAAGACAGCTCTGCTGTTCTAGCTTCTCCTAGCTGACTTCAAACAGAATTTGTCCTGGTTCCAAAAGGAGCACAAATTTATGAAAGGAGATACAGTTAAGTGCTTTGTTATCCACTACACTACACCTTTGTTTCCTGGGAGATTTGGGTTAGGTTGGCATCAGGTATCACGATCCAGGCTGTTCTGCCTTGCTTCAGGGTTATCCTTTCAGCAAGGAGCTTTGTGTGCTCAGGTGTGTTAGCTGAGCTGCTTCCTCAGTATTGCTCAAGACACAGAGAGGCAAACTCCAATGATTTCCAATAACAGCTGTGCTGTTTTAATTGGGATGTTGTGTTCTGCTGATTGGTTAGTTTAAACAAAACACACAGGTAAAATATGGTGAAAAACACCCCTCCACACCAAGTTGGATCTGCTCATTCAAGTTACTTAAAGGAAGGTACTGCCTAGGAAACTATACACAATTTCCTCACAGCCCACAAGCTGCCCTGGAAAAATACAACTAAAACCTTTGAAAGAATACTTACACTTCCTGCAGGTTCATCAGCCCTGCAAAGGCGGAAGGATCAACCTCTGTCAACTTGTTGTAGCTCAGGTTTCTGTCAAAATAAAAAGACAGTGGGATCAGCATACTGCAGTTATCATGCTCAGCAAAACAGTCATCTCAATTATTCCAGATTGCACTGGGAGGGTGGGTTTTTTTTTTTTTTAACAAGAGCACTTAAACATGGCAGAACAGCACTTTTCTGCTGAATATACAAGTTACTTTAGTTTTGTGATAAAAATATTAATTACCTAGCTCTCCCTAAGCTTTTCCCACTATTGCATTAGTGTGGTTTTAATTTGTCTTTATATTACACAATTACATTTATTATTCTTCTATTGGTTATTCACAACCACAAAACTAATCACAGATGAATAGGAGATTTCCTGACAAATTAAAGTCTGAACTGAAACAATCAACAAACCTTCTGCTAAATATTTTATAGCTACATTCACACAGGGTATTTTTTATATACCAGTGTATTACCTACAAGCGAAAACACACATAGGTATGTATACTTACTGTAAGCATGAAGTACATTCTATGTTTTCTAACAAGATTATATTATTAGTATATCAGTAAATGTTGCGGTTTTTTTTAAGTCAGTGTGATTACAGCTTTCAGCTGGTCACACAGTAGTACCTGCCTTGTTCTCCAACAATCCCAACCAAGGCTCTCCAGCTACCTGACAGTCCAAGTCTAGATCATATTATAGACTTCACTAATGGAGAGGATGGCAAATAAGTTGTCCTGTATTATCTGAAAGCAGGCTGCTAGGAGAGTAGACCTGCCTTGCAGGACATCCCTGTTTGGAAATACAGACAGAGCATTCTGGGAGGAACGCACTGCAAGGATTGCTAGGGACAGCAGACAAAATAATGCAAACAAAGCACCAACTCTGGAAACCACAAGCAAGATCTTTGCCATGCTCTGCCGCAGCATCACACAGCACAACAGCAAAGCTTACCCTCCTAGATTTGCACTATCAGCACACCGCACAGGACAGGTCAAACCTGCAGCTAGGGACTTAATGGGAGAGCACAGATCAATTAAGACCATGTGACTAATGATGTGGAAATTAACAAATAACCTAATTAACATGATGTATGCAGTGTTGGCATGTTCCTGTGAACGTGTAATTTAAAGAGGGAGGAGGCAAATTGATGGGTGGTAGCAGCAAGAAAAGCAACCACAAGAAGTCGTAAGGAAATTGTGAGGGGGACCTCCTTTATTTTCACCCGGCTCCACGCCCTGCTCCAGGATATTATCCTGGGTAAAACTCAACCCTCTTGACTCCTCTGCAGGGAGGTTACACCCTCTTACTGCACCTCTGAACAGGACCCAAAAGATTCATGGTCTGATTTTAGATAAGCACTCAAATATTCAGCTGCTTATTCAAACCACCAAGCCAGTCTGACTAGAAAACTGGCCAATCTTCCCTGCTTTGTGTATTTTCTTTGTTTTAAAGCTGTGCCCACAGAACCCAAGCAGGTCTGGAGCCCAAACAGGTAAACAGGACCCAAGTCACTGAGGTACCTACTGAACTTTTACCTACGCTACATGACCCAAGAGCTGAGGGACACAAAAACAGGGCAGCTGCCAGCAGAGCATAAACAGAGACCTCCTGTTTGAACTGCTCGTGCTAACCCACTGCATTCTGCGGTAACGCAAAGAGACACCTAGGCCCACAGCAACGCTTACTAATACCGAGACTTGAAAGACTACAAAGCTCACCAGCTTCACATATGATTAGCAGGAAGCGATAAACACTTCTTTTGAGATAAAAAGCAGTTATTGATCACCTGCCCTCCTGTAATGCATTTATGGGAAACCCTCAAAGCGATCCCCTGCACATGGGAACCATTTGATAGTTTCACACACATGCTCTTCCCCATCATTTCAGAGCAGCCATCTCTGAAGACAGCTCCTTGCATCCTGCCTGAAATGTTCCATTTTTTACCAATACCTGCTGTGAAAGAAGGCTCTACAAATCAACACCACAGGCTGGCTCTTAAGAGAATCCAGACCTGAAGCTACACAGGAGTGTAAAACCTAACCAAGCATCTCGTTTTAAAATTGCTGTCCCGTAAGCCCCTACTGTCTTTTAAAACACTCAAGAGACCTTTAAATCAATACCAGCCTACAGCAGATACCCATTTCACTATGAACTCCAAGGCATTTATCTAAATAAAAGTCAAACTGCAGTTTAAACTCAGAGTGCGTTTGAAAGCCAAGTCCATATTCATAGCACAATTACGAATTAAAGTGCAATTTGCCCACAGATTACATTACTACTACTTTTTTTTTTTTTTCTTTAAACCACACAGCAAAAACAGGTTGGAGCTTGCCCCTGCCTGATGTACAAGCAAAAAGAGAAGATACAACAGGTAATGTCCTATAGACTCAACACAATAAAGATAAAGCTGACACAAAAATACTAGTGACAAACTGTAAGGGGGAAGCACAACCACGGTCGTGACCATGCATGAATCCATCTGTTTTAATATATTTCTATGCCTTCAACTGCTGCAAATCTTTGCATTTCTTAAGGTAATGCACTTCTCCTCAAAACATTCCACTGCAATAGGCTAAGAGGCTATTTTATGAAATGAGCACTGAGAATCACAAGCAAACTGATCATCTCTACACTTGTCAAGGGGAATAGATCTGTGGTTTAGCCGGTGCTCAAGCACTGCGTGATGCTGATGTGAACTTCAGAAGTGAAGAAAACAAAGGTCTTAGAAAATTAAAGGATTTAATAGCCACAGTTCAACATCATCCAAAGAAACTTTCTGATTATTGTTACTGTCATTCAAGAAGTATGAACATCAAAGTCATCACACAAGCAGCTGACTCATCAGGTAGCACAGCCATATTTCACCTACTCCAGCAACAGAAAAACTTTCCAAGGGCTGCTGCAGAAATACAGGGGAACTTCACCTTCTTGTATGCCAAAGTCTTTAGTATCCTCACACTACCCACCCCAACCATCAGCTATCCTCACTGAACATACAATACCCTGTTCAAAAATAAGTGGGGAAATGAAAGCTAGAAATACAGAGTCAGTGCAAAACAAACAGGAGACTTGAAATTAAATAGATACATCAAAATAAACAGTTTACTCAATTTCTGAGACTAGCTGTATTTTAACTTACACTAAAATGCCCAGGAATTTCTAGCCTGAAGCATCAGCAATCAAAGGATATGTTTCCCAGAACTCAGACCCCCTCACTAGACAGTATTTGGCATGCTAGTCACAGCATGCAAATGGGAAAAAGAATTAACATGCTCCAATAGATAGATCATTGGGACCGGGAGTCAGGAAACCTCCTCTGTCTATTCCTGGCTCTCTTAATCGCCTGCTGGGTGACCGGGTCATGTCACATCACCTCTCCAGAGCTTTTGTTTCCACAGCCACCCTTTGTCTGTCCTGTCTATTTAGACTGTAAATAAAATTGAGGTAGGTATTGTCTTGGTTTGCCTGATGCTGATGAAATAAGGTCTCAATGTTGGTTGGGCTCCAGTAATGCAAATAAAGAAGGAAACTCAAAACTTGAGGTCACGGGTGCATATGACACTCCCCCACCACAAAGTACAGGTCCCAAACATACAGCAGTGCATGAAGCACTGCAACATCCATCAGCTCAGCCTCTCCAGGCCAAGCAGATCAGCAATTCAGGCTGGTTGGAGATGCCAAGCTTGGGGTCACAGCTGTCCCATTGCTGGAAAGTCACATTTCTGCTCTCCCGTAGCACAGAATACATTCCTTTTTGAGGAGCCCCTTAGTCTGATGCCATGCAGTAGTGCAATGGCTCACGCTGAGACCATGTTTCTGCCATCAGTACTCTCAACTGTCTTCTTCAAAGAAAGAGCCCTCCTAATTCAAAGCCAAAACCCTGTCCTTTCCCAAATCATCACTCCCCTAAGCCATCTGTGCTATCTCAGGTGCTGGGCATCTCTTCAAAGTGGCAGCTTATAAGGCATCATCTAGTGTTTTATACCAGCCCCAAGAGACCATGTCTTCAGTGTGTGTGGTCAGCCCATTTCCTGGCACCTGCCTGTATGTATGGGGTGAGCTGAGCCTAAGCGTGGGCATAACCATGCAGAAAGCAGATGTCCCAGTGTCCTGCCCACATCTCTCCATGGGTACATGTTTCTGTTGCAATACTCATGGGACAATATTTTGATCCCTCCAAGGCAACTGTGGAAAGAAAACAAAATTCAGACAACCAACAAAAATCTGGGCTGTAACTTCAGGGAAGCGTCCTAGAAAGGTCAAAAGCTTCTACAGATGGCAGAGAAGACAGACCAGAGCCACCAACTTGAGTGGCCTCCAATGTTCAGGTTGTTTTTTACCTGTTGAATAGAAGCTGATCTGAAGTTTGTGGAGTTTTCTGTAAAACTTTATTTTGACTTAATGGCATGAGAAGTGCTCTGCATATTACTTATCTATTATATACTTCAAGTCTTCCTTGTATTGGCTAATCCAACAATTTAGGGGTTTTCCCCTCTTGTCACTAAGATGCCCATGATTGGAAACAGCATCTGTTAAATCAATATGGGAAGAGCCCTGTTCTGTCTGTCATCCATTTCAGTCTTTAAGAAAGCAGCGTTTGCCTTTAGTTAGCATTGTGAAAATGGCACTGTGGATCACTGAGCATTGCAGAGACTGAAAGAAAAGCCCTGATAAATAACCAGGTACACAGCCTGCCTTGAAACCACCTCTCCAAAAGTAATAACACTGTCACATAGAGTCCTGCTTGCCAGAGAGGAGAGATCAGTCAGCTCTTTGAACCATGACATGCCAATCCTGCCTCCTTGGGCAAGGTATGGAGTAGACCGGGAGTTCACAGAGAAGTTTCGGCTCTGCTTTGGGAACTTGACAGTGCGGAGAGAAGCCACCTCTTTTGAAAACAGAGGTGCCTGGCTGGCTCGCCAGATAGAGGCATAGAGACATATGTGGCTCCTGGTCTCTGCTCACCATGATGATGGCTGAATTCCGTTCAGTGAAGGTGAAGGTTTCCAACCTTTATGTCAAGACCATTTATCTGTCAGTGCAGAAGTTTATGTCAAAAGCGTTTCTGCACCTTTCGATGACAGGCATTGGAGAAAAGGGGGATGGCTCAAAGTTCTGCCACTGCCAACCATGGCTTTCATTAAACACTTTGTCAACCATTGTCATAACACAACTTTTCATTGCTCCAGCATAAAAGGGAGCCGAGGGCCCAGAACAATCGAGCCCTGCAATAGAAATTCCTCTGGCTAATCTGTCGAAAGATAGCTGCCTAGTCTGCAGCTTACTGAATAGGCACCATCCTTTTCCCCCATGTTTGTAGATGGCTTTACAGCACTGGAATGGAGGCCCCATGCACACTTGATTGGGTATGAAAAGCATAGCTGCAGCTGAATTAGCTTGGGGATGGGGGCCAGGGGAACAAGAGAGGGAACACATTGACCAAGCTAAAAGCATACAGCTGTGCAGGGAAGAAAGAACACTCAAATTTCTCTTTTAAACAAGCTTGTGAGCTCCCAGAAAGATGGCAGTCCTCATAAGCAGTGACATACAAGGCTTAACACTGAAGCACAATGCAATCAAAGAGTGCAAGGATTCAGGTGGTTGTATGGACTATGAAGGCAGAGAGAAGCAGCTTTAGTTCATTTCTTCTTCTTGTGTCTAGTCCCATGAGGCAAGAGCAGCCAAACAGCTACTGCCAGCTACCCACAGCTGCACTGCATGGCAACATCCTCCCTTAAACAGGATTTCTTCAGTTCCCCTAAAACAAATGGGCACTAAACAGAGTTGCATGAGTCACCACAGTGATGAGAGTCAGAAGGAGCTTTCACATACTAGACACACAGTCCTTAAATACCTTCTAGAGGATTTCTTGCAAATTCCTTTGAAGTGGCTGATGTATTTCCCAATGCCAAAGCCTGGACTTGGGGAAATCACTCACCCAACCCACCACAGCCATTCCTGGGTTTCCTGCTAAACTGATAGAAAACCACAGGTTCTTATACCCCTCAGCTCCCTCACCCTCACCTCTCTATTCCACCGCTCCTAAACTGAGCATAAGAGGCTTACGGTCTGGAAGGAAAAAGAACAGAAATACATCTTTGCTGAAAGATGCACTAAAGGGCTCCGCACCCATCCAGCCTCAATGTGAGCTCCCGCACAGCTGAGTGATACCTGGCCTGCCTGGGCTGCGCAGCCTTGGGATGTTCACATTTCTGGGGTGCCAGGGGCTGCAATAAACCAAATCCCTTGTCATTTTTTTTTTTTTTCCAGCATTCCCCAGGGAGCTCTGCCTGCCTGTGCAAAGCACCCAGCTCAGAAGAGAAGGGACACTGCTGGGGCACAGAAGTGTCCCACACCAAGCATCAGCAAGAGTTACCATCTAAAAGGAGGCAAGAGCAACACACCACAGGGCACCAGAGGTGAATGTCCTAGCTTGCTGCTGTAAGTGCTTTGGAGGAAAAAAAAAAGGCGGGGGGGGGGACGGGACTCTGCAGGACATGGGAAGGACAAGCAGCACCCACGTGGGTGAAGCTGTGCCCCATCACTGAGAGGTCCTGTTAGCAGCTAAGCGAACGTGCGCACTCAGGCTTTACTTATGCCCTAGCTCAAATTAGCAGCAGCAGCACTGTATTAGCTTGGGTTAATAGCCTGCTCATATAAGGGGCTTTATGTGCAGAAGGGAGTCAACTTAAGGGCAACCCTCAAGCCATAATATGAGCTAATTTGACAGTGAAGACAAACTTTGAGAGGTCATCCAGACACCGAAAAAACTGCACCATGAATCACTCTCAGTCATGACCAACAATGCCGTCTAAAGGAAATTCCTGTAGCATGATCACCAAAGACCCAATGCCACGCCGATTCCTGCAGATGCATGCAGTCATTAATGCAAAGAATACTAATTAAAACCATATCACTGAGAAGCATTGTGCTGGACTACAATTTAGCATGTGGCTGACATGGTTCAAGGAATTAGGGAATTATCTTCAAGTAACTTTCAAGGACACATTTTCAGCCCTGGCCCTTCCTCCTGCTCTGCCTCTCTGCGCTCACGACTGTTTCTGCTCACAAGTATGCACAGACCACACATCTGGCACGTAAAGACACCTACACATACAAGCCTGGTAAGCGACCACCAGAGCTGGTCTGCTTGCACCAGGCTACAAACGTAAGGAACACAACTGTTGTCAGCTCCCCAGCTCCAGCTGGAAGCATGGGAAAGCGACCATGCCCTCAGTGCCAAGGAAGAGCAGATGTCCTTTGCAGGAGTGCTGGGTAACACCACGCTGCTGCTGGGGCTTCTGCATCTCCTACAACAACTAACTCTTGCAGGCTTGTCTCTTTAAAGAGGGCAGTGGCAGGTTATTTCAGGCCCTGTTCAGTTTACACAAAGGTGTTTTGACAAAACCTAGGATCCCATTTCCTCCTATTTTAAATAATCTTAGCAAAACTAAAGCTGAGTTCCTTTCTGCCTTCTTTTATTTTCCTTGGAAGACCATTTCCTCCAAACACCTCAAATGTTGTTTTGTTTGTTTTAAGAATGAAGATTATCTTCAACTTAATCTACATAATCACGCACACACTTTGTGGTGTACTTGCATATGTGCAAAGCACTTGTAACTCAGGTGCTTACAGACCTCTTGCTATGCCTCTGCAGCACCAGGAGAGACATGACAATACTCATTGCACCAGGGCTTGATCCTGGTCCACTCACAAGTTCCTCAGTATTTCAACTGCTCTATGCTCCAAAAAAAGTAAAGCAAGATTTCAAGAAGTGAAGTAATTTGAAAGATATCCAATGGCCTCAACGGTAGAGGGAGGACTGTGAGCCCTTGTCTCTGCGGAGTGCCCCATCAGCACTCGTGGCTGGGGACACACACAACCTTCCCCTCTCCTGTCTGCCAGCAGGGACCTGAACCAAGGGAAGATGGCAGGACAAAGCAAGCATGAATGATAAGGTACCCAACAAGGCTTTCTCTGCTTCTGAAAAAAATACTAGCAGCAGCCGCATAGCCTGCAGCTACTGAGGCTACAAGCCCTCCTCTCATTAGGATTGCATGTTCCTCTGCTGCTAGTAAGACAGCCCAGTCAAAGGCAGTATTGTATGCAGGGAACAGGGGATGCTGCAAGGGTTAGAGCAGGCGGTATTTAATTGCAGCAATTTTTCACTTTATTTGCTGTTTCTGTTGAGCTGCACTGCCTGAAGGAGACTGATTCTCTCCAAAACACACCGAGCCATCACCTGCAAGGATTGCCTCAGAGCAAAAACACATTTCAAAGGGGGCATAGACATCTAAATAAAAATAACTGTATTTAACATAAAGCAATCCTGGTTTGCCACCTGTGACAGGTAAGAAGTCAGAAGGAAAAACAGGATGTGGAAGATTTTTTTTTAACCCACAAATCAACTCCACCCATCATCTACCCAGACACCCACAAGGCTTGTTCTGGGTTTATTGCTTTAATTCAAGTGCTACCTACTGTCACAAGAAAGACATATCCTAAAACCAAACCTCTGCAAGTTGTTTGTTCCACTGCATGAGAGTAAACTCACCTTTTTCTAATTTGATAGCAAATTTCTTTCTTAGCTATTTCTGCCTCCACAGTGGGCTTTGCCTTGTGTTTGAAACTGCTGAAGCAAGGGCTGAAGACCTAGCTCAAACAAAACACTCGTGAAACAAATTGCTCCTGCTTCCCATCACCACTGTGCTTCTTCAGTAAATCAATAAAGCCTACGACTTCTTTAGTAAGATTTTCAATTAAGGTTTCCCACTGTATTCAACATACTAAATCAATTTATCGAGGATTAACAACCATATAACTTACTATACTTGTCTACCTTACAACAACTACATTGATAAATCAGCATTAACTACTATTTCCAGTTTCAAAAGCTGCTACTTCTGCAAAGCAAATATTTTCATCTGAAAGTTGTGCAACTTTTCACAAGTAGTCACAGCAGACAAACCACGTTAAGCCTTTGGTTTTTTCAGATTCTTGGAAAGACCCGCAGCATACGTTCAACTGCTGGCAACCTAGCCCTCCCACCACATGACTTTGCAAAACCCAGCTGTGGGTTACAAGTCAAGTGCAGACGGAAAAGGGAGATAATTCAGGAACTCCCCAAACACTGTTCAGAAGTTTCCAGATTTAAGAAAATATCTGAGGTCAACAACCATTCAATAATACCCAGTAACCCATATTTTAAGATACATTTTCTCCCCAAAACACAGAACTGTGATGTGCTCTGCTCTCTTTGGGGATACAAGTGGTTTCAATCATGTCCATAAGCATTTCTGGTCAGCTCAGAGCACTTAACTAGCTGAGAAGACATTTTTCCACTATTCCAACACCACAGCTTACCAGAAGTATTAATTCAGTGAATACATCACCAGGCACAGCTCTCAAGATGCCACCAACCAGCAGCACCATGTCTGCATACACTGCGTGCTGGGAAGGGAAAGCATCAAACCTCAAGGCTGAGCCTGCAGCACACATCTGGCATTGCCCCTTTGCAGAGCCTGCAGCAGACACAGACTCAGCCATACCCAGTCCAGTGGCCATGTGGGACACGGCATCACCCAGCCATGCTGGAGCACAGTCCAGTCCGTCACGAATGGTGGGGAGAGGGCAGGCAACCTGCTTCTGTGGGGTTTGCCCAGCACTTCATTCTCACAGTTCTTACTAATAGTTAAACATGCAGGACCGATCTCCCCCAAAAAACACGCTCGCTTGGAAGCAGCACAAAGGAATATTTGTGCACTGGTTAAAACTAGTCAGGCAAAGAGTTGGGAAGAAAAAAAAAAAGTCTTGGAAAAACAGCATGCAGATTTCTCTTGCAGCTCAGGCATGGGGGCTCACCACCTTGCTCTTGCCTCTCCTCCACTTGACTCTGCTTTTTAACACCACAGAGAGGCTGTATCACCTCCTGCCCTCATACAGCAGAGGAGCACAAAAGCAAAGCGGCATTTCTCCAAAGAGCTGCTGTTCACCCATCCCACCAGCCCAGGCTGACCATACTACACCGCTCTGCTTCACCAGTGGCTGCTCCTCACCAGCCAGCCAGTGCATCTGCTGCACTGTCATTTAAGAAACATATTTGCTGAGATTTCAAATTGTAGCTCTGTGTCATTGGATCTGCTGCAAAACTTCACAAGCTAGCTGACCAGAGCCAAAGCAGCCAACCCAGCTGTACCTGCCAGGACAGAGGCAGTGGTCAGTCCCTCCCAGCATTCCCCACCCAATGGCAATAACCCCAGTCTCACAAAACATCTGGAAAATCGAAGCCTTCTACAATGGAAATAAATCCCCTTCTGATCCTAGCACCAGTCCAAGTGGAACTACAACACTGGACTCCTTGCTATGCCCACCATGAACTTACCCAGTTTAAAATCCACCCCAGCAAGATCTTTTTAATTCCATGGACCAATATGAAGAGGTTGACCAAATCTAAAGATCTCGTGTGTGGAAAGGAATGAAGTAAAACCTCAAAGCATCAGCTAAAGGACTGGTTACCCATGCGGCAGTCAGCATCTGGCAGCGCTGTACACTGCAGGGCCAGCTCTAATCCCCCAAAGGTGTGAAAAAACACACAGCAGACAGCTCTCCATTTTCAGTTTAAAAATAGTTCTTTGTAATAAAGAACAGCATTTTAAGGGCAAAACATGAACATTTTTAAGACTTAAAAACCCCTAAGCTGGCCATCCTGGCTGGAGGTGTGTGGTTTCCAGAGGCATCCACCCTCCCTCCTTCTGAGTAATCGATGTCCCATCATAATGCATTTTCATTCCAAGCACTTTCGTATTGCCGATAAAGCACGGAGCAATTTAATGGATTTCTAACCCCAAATTGGAAGCTGTACTGCATCCAACTGACTCAATTTGTTCAGTCTTAAAGGAAGCCCTGGAACAAAATGCTAGAAATAAAGCCACACGCACTGATAACATTACAGAAATAGATATACCAAGAAGCAAATGTTCTGTCCCTTTATTTTGTCTGACCTCCAACCTGTTTTAATTGACCTTCAAGATGGAAAGGCTGCATTTAAAAGAAACCATTTCCACCTAGATCAAGACAAATAAAAGCCAAGCTATATATAATGCATTTTCTGCAAAACAAGGCAAACAAATCTACCATGAAACTACCTTTCACTTGACAATGAAAAGCCAGAAGAGATTTTCAAGTTAATTTACTCCATATTGTAGGTCCTAAGCAAAGCTATTTTCCTTGATAAACTTCTCTGCACACAGCCTGAAGAGAGATAGCTTCCTCTAGCCTCACCTTATCACAAACTGCAGCACTTGATGGCAGACAGATGTTTTATCACCTTTGGCTAGCAACAGGGTGAAACAGCACAGAGGCAAGAGTCTGATGCAGCAATTTCCCAACAGTGGTCCACAGCATACCTCCTGCCAGCAGGTCAAATACTGTTTGGTATAGCAGACTGACATTCCTCCAGAAGATGCTCTTTATTTCACAAAGATTTATAGAAAGATATACTCCTGCTCCAATCCTAAGAGCAGGGCCATTATCAGAACAAGCATTCATACTTTTTTTTTTGGCATAACTCCTGTACTGGTGTTTACTTCTGGGACAGCAACAGGATACCTGTAAGGATTTCAAAGCAGATGAAGCTGATGCTCAAACAAAGAAGCCAAGGGCGAAGTTATACCTATTGTTGCTTTCCAGTCATTACCTTCGCCATCACATGCCAGTCTTCACATTCCTTATACACACCACAATGGCACAAATAAGAATATATTCTTGCTTAAATAACTTGCACATGTACATGACTGTTTCACTATGTGAATTTACAGATGCATATACAGCCATACACACACAACATGTACACATCCATACACACAAGGCAATACATCTATAGTGAGATATGTAGGCAGAGAGGCTTTATCAGGAGTGTTTGGGACAGCTGAACAGCTTATGACTGAGTTGTGAAGAACACTAGTAAAATTTTTATTATACCTTGCCCCAGCATATAATGCCACATCTTTTACAGAAGCGCTGTTTAAAAAAAAAAAGCGAGCTTTACAGTTTTTATGGTGCTATTTTTCAACTCCTTCCACTTATAAAGCCAGGCTTCTTTATTAGTGCAACTCAAACAGCAAAAAGACTAAGAAGGAGGAAAACTTATAGCCAATAAAAGTTTAGGAGGTTCTTCACATGAACTTGCTCTTCCTCAAGTGAGATATCTCAGGCCTTCCTAGGATTAAAAGACAGCCCCTGTTTCCAGTGGCTTGAGCTTTTTGCTCTTTAGGTCTCTTCACCTTTCAGGAGTCCTGGGCAAATGGGGCTGTGGGCAAAGCAAAGGAAAATCAGTCAGTTAATAAGCCTACAGTTGCTCCAGATCTTCACACTCCTGGCTGCAGCACTTGAGCTAAGCTCAAACCCTGCCTTAGCATCAGTCAGGCGCCAAAGCTGAACACACATTTCACCTTCAGATCAGAAAGGTATTTCTTCATCTACTTCAAAGGGCTACAATGTACTTCACTGGATAGATGCCTTGATTTATTATTCAATGAACTCCCTCAGATTTGTGCAATTTCTCAGCTAAAAGCATCACAGCTAATTCAAAGGAGGGCAGATGTTACTGAGGTTGAATCAAGGAACAAACTCTCTTCTACAGATTTTCATCCTTTCCATGTTGTGGAGGGTTAGAGGGATGGAAATGGGAACATTTCCCTATTCTTTTGCTACAGGAAGCAATTAAGAACCCAATCCTTGCAAAGCTGCTGGATTCAGAAGGTATTTGGATAAGCTCATTTCATTTTCGTAACTATTATTACTGGAAGCATACTGCTCCACTTGGCATTTGAAATCAGGTTTTTTTTTTAATTATCTTAGGTTTTGCCCACCAAAAGGTACACATATGCCAGCAAAGGCTCCAGTCCCTGCTTCAAGTACAGGGAACCCCTTCCTCTGAAGGAGGTCTGCATCCAGCAACAAATTCCACAGAAAGACACTAAAAGAAGGCCAGATCCTTCCCACTTGCTTTGAACCATCCCATTCGGGCACAACCTAAGGTAGATGCCATCTTAAAACTGCCTGATGGCCTCTGAAAATTAAAAAAAAGTCCCATAATGAAATTCCACGTGGGTGGCCTCCTGGCTGCATTGAAAAATAGAAAAGCTAACACTACAATTAGGCCAAGAACAGAAATACCCTTTTGCTCTTCCAAGTGGTCCTTGCAAGCCCAGGCACCGAGCCAAAGAGCTCACCATTCACTGCTCTCGTGGGGCAAAAGGCGCGTTGGCTTCGCACCAACACCTTGCGCTCCAAAAAGCAATTACTTGAAAAACATGAATGCAGAAGGTGCTCCACAGGTTTGTTATTGCACAGGGAGGGCCACAGGTGTGCTCACCACTCAGAATTCAAACCACATCCTTTTGAGAGCAGATAAATTAACCTCTATGAAGAGAGAAAAGAGAAGAAATGTCACTGTTTTCCATGAAAATCAGAAAGAGAGCTCTCAGGGCTTGTGGAAAGCATTGCCCTAAGCACAGGTAACAATGGAAAAGTGCAGCACTGTGTGCTGACAGTGAAGACATCCTGAGATGAGCCACCATGGAGAACCCAAGGCACCTCACAAGCAGCGTCACAGGAGAGATGAAAGAGGACAAGTCCGAGGAGACCAGAGGGTAAGAGCACATCGTATGGTTGAAAAAACACAAAGGAACACCCATGCAGCTCACTACCACACATGTGAAGCCACCAAGAGGAGATACTGCTTCTCCTCTGGACAGGTCACCACAGCCCTCCCTAACACTGTCACACAAGCAGGAGCCTGGGCTAGACAGGCCACTGACTCACACCAACACAGGAGCACTCACTCATATAGATGCTGTATTCCAAACCTGGCTCGACTACAGCAATGCCACATTAAAAAAAAAAAAACAAACAAAACACACACGTTTTCCTCAATTTGTCACAGCAAGCAAAGTATGAAATTAAAAAAAAGTTCTGAATCTTCCAAGCACACAGGCTCCTCCTCTGAAGACTTTTGCAAACCAATGAAAATTGTGTAAAAATAAATTGTAGTGTGTTTTATAGGGGGAAAATTACTGCAACTGGAAACACATAATCTAGCTTTTCTCTAACAAAACCTAGAGGAAATGGCTCTGCAAAAGTTAACTAAGTGATACTGAACTTTCTCCAGAGTGTTGTATAGGAAATAACACTGCAGAAATGACTGCCTGATTTAACCTTTTGTCCAGACTACGCTACAAAGCCATACTATAGAGGTATCTGGCCGATGTTAACAATCCTCTGGTGTATTCTCTAGAACTGCGGCCGAGAAGGCAGGTTATCTCACACATGCTCAGCAAAACACCCTGGCCACAGCACAAAGCCCAGGCAGCCAACTGCTGATAGAAAACAGAATTTTACAGTTTTCCCTTTCTGTGTCTGGCAGTTGTTTTTTATTTTTTTTTTAAATATGTGAAGTAGTAAGGGCTGTCCTGTGGTGCAAAGAACAAAGCAGATCCACACATCCCCTGCATTCAGACCTGTGCCAGACTGCCAGTACAGACATACCAGGTGCCCCAGCTCTCCCTGCTGTCAGACCATCCATCTGTAAGAGACTGCATAATACAATACCATAGTACTTCTGGGTGAAAGCCCCCTTAGCATCACATTTCTCAGCTCCACCACTCTTACTGAGCTTCTCCCCCTTTACTCACCACCTCCATTATCCCAGAAGGGGCTGCTTCACGCAACAGCAAGTACCAGTGAAGGATCTTTTACTCCCAGGGCATCTCAGGAATGGCATGTCTGCCAAGAAATCTGGTGTCAATATTTGCCTGGAGCTCTGCAATCACAATTACACAAACTGAGCCAGGCTGCCCTCCAGCCCTTCTCCCCTGCCATCCCCACGCTCCAGTGTGGAGAACACATTGCTGAAAAGACCTGAAATGAGTCTGGTTTTCAGCCTTAATTTCTTTTAATGAAAAAAAGTAGAGCATAACATGGGTTCTTCATCTACTGATTCCTCCAACAGCCCACTCAGTCTTCACTTTCTCTTAAATACACTCCGAGGAAGAAAAAAGCAAGAAAAACGAAACTAAAGCTTTTCCACATTCCCACAAAGCTTGGGTACCTACAAAATTCCTAAAAGTAGTACTTTAACTAGGATGGAGCTTCCCAGGAGCTCCAGGATATGTTTACTGCTGGATCACGTTAGCCAATGGGAAAACATTTCATTTTTTCTCCAGCAAATTTGAAACAACCACCAAAGATGCTCTGAGATTAGAAAAAAAAAAGTAGGGGCAAGAGTCAAAATATAAAGTGTGTAAAAGCCAGGACATAACCCTCAGTTCAAAAGGATCACAAAACACCACCCCACACAGAAAAACACTGGTTTCAATATACCAGATTGGCCACAGGGAGGGAAGCCAATACACAGCAATACTGCAGCCAGCCTCAGGAATGAGCTCTTTTTTTTCCTGCAGCCCCACGCTTACGTCAAGTCACATAAACTGTACCTTTTCCACGAACACCTTCTCTGGAATAAAGGTTCTCATTTTACTCCACATAAGAACAGTCTCCACAGGTTTATAAGCTTTAATTGCTATGTGAACACATAAAAAGTGCCCAAATAAGTCTATTTAATGGTTACACATTAACTATCATACACCTCCAGCCTTGTGTTATCCGCCTATTTGCTAGATCAATAAACTGCTTGTAAGCAAACTTTTTTAAAAAGTTGCTGCTGCTGAAAGTGTTCTGTTCCTGTCTACTAATAACTTCATGCAATTACCTGGAAACTCCTACCTGTATCTGAAGTTTTCTGCTGAGTTCTGCTAGGGAAAAAGCACACTGGTTTTCAGCACAAAGAATTAAACACATCTCTCTCCCGTGCTCAAAACTGGACGCTGGCCCACAAGGTAATGCAAGAGCAGTGCAACTCTGGGCTGGGAAGGACTAGGGTGAAGAAAAATGTGCGTGTGCCTGCAGAGACAGAGCTCCTCTAAATGCAAGGAGAAAAGGCCTCTAGGAAACACTCTGGACAGCCAGGAGCAGGGAAGCTGTCTGCATGACAATGACAGACAGGAAGCGTTAGTAAGAGCTTTTAGGAAACCATACACCCCAAATACTCTTGCTGGCAATCAAAATTAAAGGCATCATTCTCAGTGAATCCACTCCTCCACCATTCACCTGCTGCTGTCCAACATTCACCCCATGGGCTCTGACAGGTAAATTTGGCCAACTGAGGAGCAGGTAAGGAGCTGACTGCCTGCAGCTGACGAGCAATAGCAACACACAGCACAGTACCATCAAGGTACCCTTGCCTGCTAAACAGTACCTGAGCAAGCTCTGCAAGGCTGCCTGCAAAAATCAAGCCCTCTGCAATGTTCCACACACCTCCGTGGAGGAGGGCAGAAAGCATTTCATATACTGGCCCATACCTAAAGGGGCATCAGCAACCTGGTGCAGCCTAACTACTTCCTTGTCATGGCAAAAGCATGCAAAACACCTTGGGCATTTAAGGATGCCCTCATGTGTCATCAATCCAGCCAACAGACATGTACAACCTGCAGCAGGAGCATGAGGCCAACTCCCCCCACAGCCCACCTCCTCCAGGACAGGGGAGAGGGTGAGCAAGACTGAGCCAAGCAGTCAGAGCAATTAAGCATTGATCAAATCCAACTATTTCACAGAGTGGCTGGTACTCCAGTTTCAACAGTCTCCATGCTTTGCTGTGAGATCCCCATTAAATTTGCGAGAAGTCTGCAAATGGCCCCTTGGTCACTTTTCCCCCCCCGATTTCTTAATAAGGGAAATGCAGAGTCCAAAACTCTCCAGATGCACTTTGACATCCCAGTGCAATTCTCCAAACACCCACTGCATGCTCTCAGCAAGACCAAGCACCACAGCTCCACACATCACAACTTGCATCCTTCTGGGGACAAACACCTCTTTCTCCCTGACCAGTTCCCTTTCCCCCACAGCCAGGAAACATCCCTTCTCCCACACTGCCCTCCCAGGCTGCTCACTCACCAGCCTCTTTGCAGACCCCCTTCCAGGGGTGGGGGGCAGACAAGACATCAGGCACTTCACACCTCCCCACCATAAACCTGCCCAGAGCAATTACCCAGCCCCGCTCCAGCTGGGACCACATTGCTGCCTAATTTATAGCAGTAAAGCCACAAGGGCAGCAGGCAGCTGGCCCCAGGGCCAGGGCATGCACGGAGAGAAGCAAAAGCCCCAGGACAGCAGAGGAAACACAAACACTGGGGGGCTCGTGCTGCTTGCTCCCCCTGCCTGCACCCATTAAAAAAAAATTAATCCCGATCGTAAAAGCTGGAGCACAGCCTGTATTTCAGGCCAAATAATAAGGGGAAGCCTTTATAAATAAGGAATCACTTACTATTCAGAGGGAGGGGGATTATAAAGGTTATTTAAATTAAAAACAAACTGCACACACAAATAAACCCCGCTGCCCTCCCCCTGGCCGCTGCAGCCCCAGCCTCGCATTGGCTGCCTGTTTTGCACATGTTATCTGCAAACGGCAGGCAAAACATTTCCCTGCTCCACGCGGTTTCACAATCTGCTCGCTCTGAACCTTACACTACCATCAGGAATTAAGCAAACATTTCCTCCTTCTCCTTCTTTGGAGTTTCCTCCCCCCTCATCCAGAGCTCAGCTCCAAAGTCCAGCTGGGCAGCAGGCGTGAGGTCGGGGTGTAAGTGCCAGCTTCAGGAGCTCAGCATGCTCCCCACCACCCAAAAGCCCCATGGGGGTGTCTGGCAGTGGTGACAGGGCCCACAGACCCCAGCGCACTGAGAAAACCAAGAGGGAAGCCAAAGGACAGAAGTCCACTGTAGACGTCCATGAAAAACAGCCTGGAGAAGAGGAGAGGGGCTCTGCGAATCCCCAAGCACTTTACCCACTGCTCCACTCAGAGGATAAAGGCACCAAAGCCACCAAATCACAGAATGGTTTGGGTTGGAAGGGACCTTAAAGACCACTGAGTTCCAACCCCCTGCCACAGGCAGGGACACCTCCCACTAGCCCAGGTTGCTCAAAGCCTCATCCAGCCTGGCCTTCAATCTCTGTTTATCATATAAAAATGAAGAATTGAGAGGGGAAACCTGTTTGCAGCCTTGCTCCCAAGACAAGGCCATAAATGTGTGTATCCTCATCCCGAATAAGTTAAAATTGAGATGAGACCAGAGGGGTGGGCAGGGGACAGGAGAGCAGCCCAGGTCGACATACAGCCTTGGTCCCCAGCTTGGGATCGCCTGGTCCCAACGCAGAGGTAAACAGGCAGAACTGCACACTCCCAAAATATGCCATGGACCGCCGGGAGGGAAGGAGGGCCATACTAAATCATGATGCAGAGATAACAGGAAAACTCTGCAGAAGTCAATTAAAACATTAGTCAGCCCTGGAAATAAAAATCCTCAGGAAACCAGACTTCATCTGCCCATTTCTACACACATTACTGGCAATTACAATTAATTACAACAGCGAAGTTGCTGAAAAGTCTTCTCTTGATCTGTCTGTATTTCCAAACAGGTTTGTCACAAATTTGGGTTTTATCTGCCTTGGAAAACACTGCAAGGGCCATAGCGGGGAATCAGGTAAGTGAGAGTATGAGAAACCAAGGGGCTGAACACTGGAGAACCAAGTCAGGTTGGGTGAATTTTGGTGTGGTTGCTATTTAATGGCAATGCCTCGTTAACATTTGGGATAAAGGAATTTTTCTGCTCTTTCCCCCCCTTCCATACCTTCCCTCAGGGTTTTGAGATCACATAAAAAACACACCCCCAAGCTCCTCAAGGGATTTTTTTTTTTCTTCCCCAGCAAAGCCAAGGCTGACAAGACTTGACATTCCTGACATGTTTAGATGGGGGGAGAGCAAGAAACAGTAACATTTTTTTCAAACCCACTTTATGCATCAGAGACAAGCAAAAATTGGCCCAGGACCAAATAAAAAAAATTAAAAATATTTGCGAGATCATCTTAAATACTCCCAATGGAAAAAGTCCCCAGTTGCACAGCAGACAAACCCCCGCACTGAATACTGCACATTCCTGGAGGGAGCTGTGGAGCAGAAAGACATAATCGAGATGATTGACAAACTGCCACACACAACTGCTGGTCCATCCTGACAGCCCCGTAGGGACATGGCACCACCAGCACACCCCCACAGCAGGTTTCAGGCTCTGCAGGAGGCTGGCGGGGACCAGTCTCCCCTTCCATGCAGGTGGGGAGCCCTTAAAAAACACCCCAGGGACTTGGTAATGAGCTAGGGATTAAGAAACCTGGCTAATGAAGAGGCAAGAGCCAAGAAATGCAATTTCTGCCAAATACCAGAAAAAGCACACTGCTATCAGTAGCCATTATATTCATTAATTCATACACTGGCCTATTTTGTAGCTTTTTTCCAGGCTGGGATTTCAGTTGCCCGATGCTGTGAGACAGAACTGGGCAAGGAGAAGAGTGCAGATGGAGCACTACAACTCGCAATAAAACCCACTGAAGGTGATACAAACCAGATGTGGATGGTAACTCCACGTGCTCCGAGAGGTATTACAGCTTCATATGCCAGGCACACCATGTCAAACACTCGGGAGTGAGCACCCATACTGCCAAAACACACTTGAGAGCGGGGAGCATTTTTTTCAAGGGGGGCAGAACGCATTAATGGGAACCCACCGAGCTCCACCGGCCAATTATTCTTCCTTGGTTTACTAGCACAGAAATTTGGGCATCAAAGAGGACCGCAGTGTTCCACTTGTGCAATAAACTCCTTTCACCAACATCACTTCACACTTTCTGGAGTGCAAAGTTCGTGCTGATATTGTTGGCTTTCTCACTCGCTGCTTTTTGGCACCGTCCTGCCTGCTTGGCTGTTCATTAATATGCAATCAGTACATTAAAGGCTACATTCCACAGTCCCAGCTAGGCTGGAGCAGCCTTTTCCAGCAAGTGCTGTCTTGTGGGGGACAGACGTGCAAATGTGTTTAGGTGCCCCTAAATACTCAAAATTTAAAAACCCAAACCCTATATTCCCACCAACTGGATTTTACAGAATAAGATTATCACTATGAATGTAAATACTGTTCAGAGAAAATTTGGAAACTGTTCTGAATTTACTCTCATCGTGCTTTACTCCTTTATGCACCAGTTACACTACTAATTTTTGCACAACTTACAGACTGACTAATCATACCTACATGGCAAAGGCTGCCTAAAGGAACCAGTGATGAAAAAGTTTCCACCATTTTCATTTGGATGATTGCTAGCTGGGATGCTGGGAACAGCCTCCCCCCAGAAAAAATCCCACCTGTTTTTTCAGCTGTTCTATAATCTTCCAGATTTGAGCAGGAAGCAGAACAGCTCCACCTCACTTATTGTCACCACTGCTGCATGGAAAACCATGTCACCATAGATCAAAATCACCTCTGCTCTTTTGGGAGCATTTTGTGAATGGCTCTGCTCCTCGTACCCCTCTGTCCCTACCAGCTCCATCAATGCTCCATCACTCCCAGGCCAGTTTGCACCACCCATCCCAACCAGGGGGTCACTCAGCTCAAGTCTCCTGTTGTTCTTTCTACAGAAAAAGCCATGAGCTCTTGGCTTACAAGCTCCTCAATTAAACACCCTGTATCTACTTCACAGTCTCTTCTCCTGCCCCAGCCTCCACTGTTTCAGCCTCTGGTCCAGCCTGTCCCCTCCTGCCCTGCTTTCCAAACAGGCACAGAAAACTGACCCCAACCTCCTTTAATATCTTAATAAATCCTGTCCTATTTTTCTTCCCTGGGAGACTAAACATAGGCTGTTATTTCAATATAAAATTAACTACATACTCAAAAGACAGAATAAACAGATTGTAAGGAGTACCAAAAAAAGCACGCTGGTTGTTTCAGGCCTTTAAGCCACATTAGTAAGTTTGTCCCAATTTTTCAATAGTTGCTTATGATGGAGATGAGCCCAACTGGGAAACTCTGCTGGTTTTGGCTAGGACAGAGTTAATTTTCTTCATAGTAGCTGCTATGGGGCTATGTTTTGGATCTACCCTGAAAAAAGCATAACACAGGGATGTTTTTGTTATTACTGAGCAGGGCTTACACAGAGTCAAGGCTTCTCTGCTTCTCAGCCCACCCCACCAGCAAGTAGGCTGGGGGTACACAAGGAGCTGGGAGGGGACACAGCTGGGACAGCTGACCCCCACTGACCAAAGGGGTATTCTACACCATATGGCATCATCATCAGCATATAAAGATGGGGGAGAAGGAAGGGGGGGGGATGTTCAGAGTTATGGTGTTTGTCTTCCCAAGTAACCCCTACATGTGATGGAGCCCTGCTCTCCCAGAGATGGATGAACACCTGCCTGCAATGGGAAGCAGCGAATTAATTCCTTGGTTTGCTTTGCCTGCTTGTGCAGCTTTTGCTTTACCTATTAAACTGTCCTTATTTCAATACACAAGTTTTCTCACTTTTACTCTTCCAGTTCTCTCCCCCATCCCACCAGGGGCTGGGGGGAGTGAGAGAGCAGCTGGGTGGGGCTTGTTGCTGAGTAGAGTTAAACCACAACAAAAAACAAAATCAAGAATCCCTGAACTCTGAAGGAAGGTTTATCCAAGTTTGGGCCCATATCTGCACTGAATACAACAGAGCCAAATAATATTTTTCCATTACTTTATCACTATTGCTTTGCGTTCTCCCCCCTTGAGCACAAGGTCACATAAAAATTTCTCCAGGTGGCCCCCAGTCCCATAAATTGTTAGAGATCTGGATTTACATCACTGGGATTACACAAGATCAGCCAAATGTGCACATGCTGGAGAGAGAGGGGACAACACAGCACTTTAAAACCAGAGAGTATTTTTCATTTATAAATAGTTTACATTTTTTGGATGCAGTGGCAGACAACCCACTCAGTCTGTACTGAAACCAAAGAAATATCATGTGTGAGCACTAACCACAGTGTAACAGAGATAATAAACAACAGACGGGCAGCCATGTGCAGTGGGGCTAGTGCTTTCAGTAGGGGAGGCAAACTAAAAGGAAAAGAAACACTAAATTCAGACTTGTTTCTCCAAGTTACACTACAGGAGTAACCTCCACAAAGAAGCCAGTTCCCTGCACCCTGCTGTGCTTCACTGATCTTGGCTGTACTAATGGTGATGTCCATGCAGTCACACAAAGCCTGTGCACAACACTGAGCATGGGGTGGCCTCCAAGCCCCAGGGCAATACCCTGGGTTAATGTACATGGGGGCAGTTCAAATTCTGGTCCAAGACAGACCTGGTGCACTCTAAATTATATATAGGGAATAACTACAAGAAACAGGAACCTAAAATACACTGTGCATCTCACAACCATGTACCATGTTTTCACACCCCATGAGGTTACGTTTGTAAACTGCTCATACTCAGGATCAGGTAAGCGACGGCTGCCACACGCAAAGCGCCTGAATTCTGCTGGGCTCCTCAGAAGCCTCCAGCCTCATGGACTTCACCAAGAGAACTAACCAAGCTGCATTACAAACCTCCTACCCCATCCTCTGCTTTCACACCCAATAAAACCAAAATGCACGCTGACATGTCTTAGCTTTTACAAATGTTTGATATTACGTCAAACAATACCCTATATCCCACAGAAAACACAAGTCTGAAAAGGAAGAGATAACTCTCTGCTTGCCAAGCAGAGGAACCTGGACTTGGAGCACCTCTGTTGAAATCAGCCTGCCAAGACCAATTTGACGCATTTTATTACTGCAAGGAATCCACAAATATGCTGGTAACTTTTGAGTCAGTGTGGGTTCCTAGGTAGGAAAAACAACTCCTTAAAATACACACTTTCTGGATTTTGCAAACATGTACCAGATGTAAGAGAATTCACGGACAATTCATCTGCCGTGACAAGTATGTAGACACCAAATCTAGCAGAAGAGGCCAAGCACCCATCTCTGTCATGAGTGAAAGCCTACAGCCAGATATGCTTGGCTGAACAAAGGTTTGTTTTCAATTATATTTCAGATTCTTCTAACAATAACTGCGTGGCATCTGGCACCAACACATCTGAGCCTTTGAAGTGGTCCCTCTACTTCAGCGGGAAGAGGGGGAGGGCAAAAAAGGGAATCAATCAGCAAAACCTCCTCTCTGAAAAGAAAACGTTCATACCACAATCCCTGAGCACACCAGAAATATGCTATCAAAAAAAACCCAAACCAAACCCATATTTGGGTGCAAATAGCAGTGGGTCTGTTCCAAGGTACATGGGTCAATGGCCCCAAACACAGGAGCCTTCCTGCCTCCCAGCACCTCCCCACAGCTGCCTCAGGTGGTGTGGCACTGTGTCCCCTTCCTGGTCACTCACACCCATAATTAAATGCTCGTGGTAAGGGACCTATAATGCCTAAAAGCCCAACTCTAGCAACCAGCAAAAGCACAGTTAAACAAGAAGAGGAAAGCAGTGAGCAAAGCTTGATGTCACATTCCCCATTCAAAGCACCATTGCTGGCCACCAAGCCCCAGAGGAAGGGCAGCACTTCCACCTTCATACTTCTGGGCAAAAGCAGGAGCTTCCACTGAGCTCCTCCACAAAAACTCGCTGTAGATATACATCTGGAGCATCCACAACCAACGAAGAAAGCAACACCTGGGTGCTGTGGGGTGTAGACTATGGAGTGCTGGTGACCAGAAGACTGGCTCACCTCTGGATGTGCTCAGAACAACATCCCCAGGAGGCTTAAGCGAGGTCTGAGCACTGGTTTGCAGTGCTGCAGGTACAGGAGCTGCCATACACCCATGTTGCCCCTTCAGCTAAGTCCATGTCTAGGTAGCTAAACACTTTTTCAGATCTAGCCTTAAATGACACCGCTGGGTCCCCTGGGTAATCATTGAAAGAGCAGGGCAAACAAACCTCATTTTTAAAATGTGTGTCTTCTTTACCTGGTTTGTTCAAATAAGCACAGCTGTGATTTAACAGCAACAAGGTGGCAGAGCACAACAAGAGCAGGGATGGTGGTTTTGATGGGAACGATGTTCATTTAAAGAGGATAAAAATGCCTTATTCATTTTCCCCAAGCTGTGCCTGAGTCCTACCAACTTTTTGTTAGGTCAGGCAGTTTCTGGAAACATCTTCTGGCTCCAAACATGTGCAGAATTTCAAGAATCTGCTCCACAAATCTTGAGGCTGCTTTGTTCAGGAATGCTGACATGTGGGCAAAGGGAAACCAAACCGTTCCCTTGAATGCTGCAGAAAGCTTTAAAGTCTGCCCAAAATGAAAAATGCAGGAGTCAAAAACTCTGAAGGAAGTGTGGGTTTTCTACTGCATTTCCAATATCACCCCAGACACTCTCCAGCACAGGAACATGGCTACGCCAGGACAGCCTGCAAGCCTAGCAGGGCTGGTGGCCTCCATGTGCTCCCCTCAAAGCAGGGCTGGAGGTAGGAATGAATAAATAAAACAGATTTTCAGATCAAGTTTCCTTGGCCTTCACAGAGATGATCACGCTGTGAAAGATCTCTGGGCAGAGAGTCTGTTCTCCTCAGACAGGATCCACCCATTTCCCAGTGCCTCCCCATCCCCAAGCACTAAAGGGGAAACATGTACTTGGTCTTCTCCTTGCACAGCTCCCAGGACAATACTGGAGTTGTCCACTGGAAATATCTATTGCATTCCACAAAGTTGAGAAAACTAGACCTCTAGCTTATCCATGAAGGCCAATATTTATCACCTTCCATTAGGTGGATGGAAGTCTCACAAGGGCTGTTGCTGTTATTGTCTATCACACAGCAGCAGCATCAGGAAACCAACTTTCCAGGGTCAGAAATTTTCCTTCTGATGGTTGCAAACAGCACAGGGAACCTGAAGGGAACGGATGGAGCAGCTCAGGGAGACAGTGGGTGAAGGGGAAGGTCGAGGGATGATGCATCCTGCAACGGCAAGGCAGACTGTTTTATAACCAGTGGTCAGAATTACTCAGGAAACCATAGAGGAAGCAATTGGAAATTGTTGGACTGGGAAACTTCCCCATTTTGTTTCCAAATGTGCAGGCCTGTAAGTCTGCACCGAATTCCTCTTCTTTTTGCCATGCCTCTCACAAACAAAGCAACATTAGTTAGTACACAGCCCCAAAAGCCTTCAGCTGCCACCTCCTCCTCTCCCAAAAAAAGGTGGATCTGTGTTGTTTTGACTTTAAAAAAAATTTACAGCAAGCCTAAATGGCTTAATCACGCACAGCCTGTTCCCCAGCAAGCCCCACACTGGCATTACAACTTGCACACAGGGTGCCTGAAAACCTCGCCTTCTTGCTGGCTCAAGTATTTGCAGCTGGAGAGTGAGGCAAACGGAGTAAACAGCAGAAACCAGAGCCCAGCCAGCAGCCTGCACACACCGCCAGCTCATTGTGGCACCAGGGCTGCTGAAAGGGACCATCACCAGAGGACAGGGTGGGCATGCAGGGAAGGTGTTGGAAACAAGCTTGTGCAGTCTGAATAAAAGGAAAGCCTGAGAGCTGGAACAAGCCTGGAGACACACAGAGGGATGCAGCACGGTCCCAGTGTCCCTGCCAGCTGAAAGGACAGCTCATCAGGCTCTTGTTAAGCAGACCACAAAGTGGTAGCACTTGAGACACAAGTGCTAGGAACCATGAAAGAGAAATGCTGTAGTAAACAGCTTGGGCTGTGATTTGGCATCTCCCAAGGATGCTGCCCAGCATCATGGCTCTGCTTTTTCCCCACACTTGCTATAAAGCCCAGATCCATGAGCAGCCATCCCTGCCCTGCTGCAGGGCTGCCAGCAAGCAGGGAGATGGAGACACCCAGAGCAAATTGCTCAACACCCATCAGGCCACGAAGACATCATCTTCCTGGAAACTCTCCTCGAAGAGCAGAGCAGTGAATCCCTGAAAACAATTCCCAGCTGTGGCCACAATGGTCACAAGCGCTTGCTGCTTTAGCTGAGACACTGCCCCACCACATGGGTGGCACCACTTTATACACAGAAATGACCACACCAGTCCCCAAAGAGGCCAGGATTTGGGTGCTGCCTCCACAGCATCCCCTGCTCACAGAAACAATGCATCAAGTAACCCAGCAGCAAACCCTCCACTCCTGCTTACCAGTATTAGCTAATGTCAGCAATGTCTCAGCAAGACCCTGAACCCCCCCTTCACTGACCTCTTAAGAGCAGTAAGCGCAGTGCTCAGTAGAGCTGTGTCTCAGCTGGGTCTCCGTTATCTGCTTTTCCTCCAGGGATGGTTCAATGGCACTGCTCTCCTCCACAGGGATTCTTTGATGTCTCATACAGGATAGTTTGACACTGCTTCCCTCCCCGCCATGGGGATACTGGCACAGCCACTCTCCCCGGCCTGCTGCCCATAAGAGATGTAGGCATTTAGAATTTGAGTTCTCTCCTCAAACTGAAGTTGGCCACCAGCATCAAAAGCTCTGGGGGAAAGAATAGACATGCACCATTGCACAGCCTCTTCTCAGGAAACCTGGATAAAAAGCAGTACCTGCTTCAGAGATTGTTAAACCACAGAGAAGTAAAGACAACTGCTGTTTTAAGTTGATAGTGTAAGCCAAACATCCCATCAGATCTGTACGACTTTCTGTCCAAGGAGATTAACTCGAAGGCCAGCACACATCTCTGCTGGTAAGGTCAGTAAGCATGAAAGCAGAGCTCCTGGAAGGGGTTCAGCTCATCAAGAAGTCAAAAGCCAAGCAGCTTCACTGGGCAGCTGGACTCAGCCCCACAGAGATAAGCAGATGTATTTACTGAAACTGCAGGAGCTGAAGCCAGTCCCACACACACCCCTGCAGACCGGAGGAGCAGGCTGCCGGCTCCTTGCTCAACAGGCACCAAACCAAGGGACACCACTTGGGATGAAAGAGCTCAGCAACCAGGGGTGAAGCCTCAGCTCTGCAGAACTCTCAAACCAGAAATTTTCTGCTCTCCCACTCACACAGAGGTGCAATCTGCCTAGGCACCATTTCATTATCTTCATTAAACTAGTTTCTAACCTGATACAAGAGAAGCTCATTCACATGCTCTTAGGAACAAAGTCATCCAAACCCCTTAAATTAATCCATCTCAGCTTTTGGATGGTGCTCATCTCAATAACAAAGGTTGGAAAGGGGGAAGGAGGATATACAAGGGGTTTAAAACCCTGTGAAATGATAAAGGCAGGACAAGTCCCACAAATACTTCCAAATCAGAGAGGTCTAAAATATCTGATTTACTGATTTAATGCAGCACATGTGCCCAACTTCAGAAATAATCCAAAGGTGTTTGAAAGCCAAGAATTCTGACTCAGAAGACTTGTTTAAGGAAGAAAAAAAAAAAGGAGGACCAGAGTTGTTTATAGACTAACAGATAGGAACAGCAAAAAAAATATGCTTACCAAAGGAAAGTGGAAAGTATGACACCTTTCAAAATAAAACACCATATGGTTTGTTTAAATCTCCTAAAACTGGAGAAGTCTCCCCATTTTGCCAAAACAAATGAAATACAAGTGTGGATGTGACCCTGCCCCCTGGTTCAGAAGGAGACAAAGGTTTACAGTGAGTTACATGGACAAACACTGGATGCTCTCCTGCCTCACCAGCGAGGCCAGAGCACAGGCAGAAAAGGGACAAGCACCAGCCAACTGCCTGTGTCAGCAGCGCATGGCATTTCTGCACTGCCCATGCCTATGCCATCACCAGCCAGGTGTGGGGGTGAAGGGGGGCCACACACACATCCTGCCATGCTCCCACATCCCCTTCAGGTAGCAGAGGCCAGTGAGAAAGGAGGCAGCTCCATGACCCCACACACCTTCCAGCTCAAAGCAGCCACCTCATGCTGGGGAAGAGCCAAGTTGCCTGCACATGGACCAGGCTGCTGCAGGACCAGCCCATGCCATCCAGACCACTGGAGGGTACTTTTTAAATCTAGGCTAAAGGAAAGCCACTGGTGCTTTTTCACAGCTCTAACCTGGCTGGACTGCAGCTGGCCAAGCACTGCTGGGACTGAGTCTCAGCAAAGCAAAGAAAGGCTGCTTGGGGCTGCTCCCCAGGCAGCGGTGGTGGAGAGCTAGCTCCAGCCTCCCCCCACACACACTGCGGAGGAAGGAGAGGCACCAGTGTTTGGACAACTGGAACACATTTAGGGGGTGATTTTTCACAGGGCCTCCAGCCAAGCAGTTTCCTATGATAGCCATTTTACTACCCAGGATACAACACAGACCAGCAGCTCCCCCATCCACAAGGTCTCCCACCACCCCACTCCTACAGGAACATCACCCACATCAAACCTCCCCAATGGGACACCTCCAGCATTGCATCCTTAAGTGCAAACAGAAGACAATGCCCAGTAAACCTGCCATCTCCACCTGATTATCTTCCACCAAGCCCCAGACACATCCACTGCAACACCTTCCACCCCATACCCATCCACACTGGCAATCAAACAGCACTAAGGCACTGCCACACACACAGCAAGTGCCAGCCCTCCGGACAGCTGTCACTTTTTAGAAATATTTTTTAGATGATAACTAACAGAGAACTTGTGTTTATATTGGCACATGGCAGGCTAAAACAGCCTGTAAGTGCAGTTATAAAACAGCCTGGTCTACACCAGCTAGGCAAAATACTTTGAACTTGCAGGGCAGTATTGGGAGAGAGGTTCATTAGTAACTGGCATTGATGGTGAACTCTCCAGGACAGAGCATTCACAGCACCAAAAGACAGTGAGGTCCCATCCCAGAGGCACAGGCTTTGGGCATCCATGGAGAGACACGCAGGTGGTGAGGATGGATCCATGTCCCCATATGTGGGGAAGCAACACAGCCCCAACTTTGCATTTTGCATCTTTCATTTCCTTCTCACGCCCAAGGGCTTTTCATGCCTTTCTGTAGTGAGCGAAAGTCTGCCAACTGAAGGAGTGGTCTAGAAAAAAAGTGTTTTATTTCAAGATTTCACAAGCCAAATTTCCACTGAAGTCGATGGATGTGTTTTCTAATCTGAAAGGATTCATCTAAAAAATAGGTACCTTCAACAAAACAGAAACATTTGTGATACACAGTCTGTACAGGGGAGCAGCATTTACAGAGATGCACTTAAGACTGCACCTCTGCAAATTTCCAAAGTTAATGAGACTGCCCCCGGGGGTCCAAAAAAGACAAAGGAAAACTCACAAAAGTTACTGACTCATCATGAGCAGCAATATCAAGACTATCTATCCCCCCCCAAAAAAAAAACCTCTTGCACACAAAACTTTAGCTCCAGAACAAAGCTTTAGCCAGCTAATGATTTTTAAACGCAAGTTATGCATGACACTGGAATATGTTCTATAAATCTGTAGTTCTGGGTAAAGCTGTTTCTGCTACTTTTAAATCTATGCAAAGCCATTCCTGCAAACTATGAAACTGCTGTGACAAGTGCAAATAACCAGCCATCCTGCTACACATCCAGCATGGTTAACAGTAATAAAAACTAGGCAGATGGCTACAGTTTAAGACTTGACTTTCAATTCTTACTCAAACTGAAAATGCAACCACACAGAAGTGAACCATGCTCCTGGAATTGGATGCGACACATCATCAGGTCTTGAGAGGTGCCCCCAAAATAGCAGGGCCTGCTTCTAGACTTCTCCAAAATTATATGGTTGTGGCTTAAGAGACAGCGTGCTGAAAATATAATGAGGGAGCATAACATATTACATATGTTGTGGTCCTGCTCTGAAGCTGTAAGAGGCTGGGGTTGAAGGACTCGGGCTGCAGTGCAGGACTTGGTTAACTATTAATGGATGACTCAGCTACAGTAGTAATATGTTATTTTGTGTTCTGTGCCAGCACAACGGCATCCTGGTCCTTGACTCAGGCCCCTATGCATGGCAGCAAAAAAAAAATACTGCTTAGCACATCATGTAATAGCTGGACATACCAGGAAATAAGAAAGATGGTTTATTCATCCTTCATTTCTTCCTGCAGCTTCACATGCCACTAAAAACCAGCAAGAGACCTCAGGGGGCTTACACAAAGCCACATCCCAGACCAGGCAGCTACCTTTAACTGTTATCCACCAGAGCCATGCTCTATGCTAAGCCACTCCCCTCACCCTGAACGAGGTGCTAATTCCTGCCCAGCCCTGGTCCTCCAGCACTGATGAACCCAGAGCCTGGATCTTCTGCAGATGACTCTCCCCAGCATTAGCCTAAATTATCTCTACTCCATTCAGCCACATGACCCCATCCAGCTCTACATTGCAAAACAAGGGAGTCACACTGGGCAATTAGGTTAGCAGCACAAAATGATCACGTTAAAAGCTGATGAACTGAGCTAACTCAATCTGAGGTGTCTCACAGGGCAGCCAGCAAGATCAATTAAAAGCCCTGCAGCCCTAATTGAGAGTTTCTGGGTGCGGCCAACATACAAGTCAGGGTCAATACAACTTCTCATCAGAGCTGGCTACCAAGCAATGAGAGCAATCAGCCAGTTTGGAAGCCACTCAGACTTCAAGATAAAACTTTAACCCCTCTTCAAAAGATCAAAGCAACCAGAAAGCAGAGTCAGGCACTGCCTGGGCATGGCTAGGGCCATTCTCAGCTGCCCTGCAGAGCCACACTACCCTGATGAACTCAGGCAGATGCACACACATCTCCAGCACCTGGGGGAGGGACTCAGTATGAAGCCACCTTGAACCCTTCCAGCACACTCCTGTAAAGCTGCACACTGGGGAGCATCCTTCCAGTGCTCCAGGACTTCCCTGCACCAGGCAGGGCTCACACAGACTGAAGTCCCATCTCAAAGTGTTTCTGCATCTACCTAAGTCCCTGTCAGACAAGACTCCAGCATCAGCTTAACCTTAAGCAGGGAAGGGAAATCTCACCCATGCTCAAGGAAGCATTTAAGTACCTGAAGTGCTTTGTTGAAGTGTCTGGCTTCCCAAACATATCAGTTTACCACCTCTAGCCTCTTGGTGCCAGCAAGCCAAAGGAGAAGGCAATCAACCTCACATTTGCTCCTTCATCCCTTCAACTCCAAGCAGGAACTCTTGCAAGGCTCAGCCACCCCCAAACCGTACATCCGCAGAACAGCAGAGCAGTTTGCACAAGCAAAGAAAAAAATAATAAGCTGTATCTAACACATAATAATGGTTGATTTTCCTAGAGAACAATTGATGGTGTGTTCATTTTTTCAGCTGCCTACTGAGATGCTCGTTCCCTTGCCCTGGGAATTTTCCCTCTGCAGGTCCTCCTCCCCCGGCTCCCAGCCCATCCATTCTCCCCTTTTCAAACTGCACCCATTGTAAATGGCACTGAATATTAACACAGCCCATTGAGCACTTGCTCTTTTTGTATGGGACCCCTGCGTTTCAAATTGCAGTCACTGCGGAAAGGAAAAGCCTCAAAGTGATTAAATGCCATGAAGTTTCTCAAAAGGAGAGAGGAATATGCAGAGGAGGCTGAGGGGGTCCTAGAGCCTTTCACTCGAAGCCAGGGGCTTCTGCAAGAGCCGAAAAGGCTTCTTGGTGGGGATATTTTATCCCATTCAGGCTTCATTATGAATCTCACATGCATTTCTAATCCTAGTCTGATTGAGATAACTTCTGCCCCAGCTGTGGCTCAGTCAGGGATTAAGATGAGGAGATCTGACAGCAGTTGCAAAGGGCTTGCTGTTAACTGCTGTTCTCCAGTAAGCACCAATAAATATCACAGCACACTGAGGGTGGTCAGCGAATCCACCAACACATGTTCACAGGAAGAGTGGATTTATTTGCAAGTGCCTGTATTTATTTGTGTGTAAGCAGCAAGCCTGGGGAGGCACTGCTCTGCAAGGAGAGGCTTTACCGTTACCCTGCAGGGGCCAAGATCCACAGCAGAAACCAAATCTGCAGGGCTGGAGACCTTCCCCGAGCAAGGCCACAGCTGAGGATGATCCTCCAGGAAGCAGCAAACCCAAGTGGGTCATTGCAAGCCGAGCAGGATTTCTTTTACAAGCACCACCAGCTCCCAGCACTGTCCCACTCGAGCAGGGAGCCCTCCCCCAGACCACCATCCAGGATGCTGGCTGTGCAGAATTTCTTTGGGTTTCCACTCCCTTTCCCCAGAAGGAGGACCAGCCACCTGCTGTGATCCATACCCCCTCCCTCCCAAACTGTCCTTCCAGCCCAGCAGCCCCCCATGCAGCCAGCACAGGGCTCCGCAGCTGCACGGGGACAGGCACCATGAGCCCAGGGTGACGATTACTTAATCTTTGTTCCATTATTTCAGCAGGGCTGGAAGTAGGACATGCAGGGGAGGAACTGCCAGCAGCACTCTCCCCTCCCGGCACTGTCAGCAGCAGAGTCCCCCTGCTGCCTTCTCTTCCACCATCTGCAGAGGAGCAGGAGTTACTCCAGAGAACTCGCATCCGTCTCCAGAGAGCACCACACACACGGGCAGCGGCACAGCAAGTTTCCTGCAGAGCCCCATTCTACTCTACCAAGTAAGCCAAGAAGCTACCTTAATGTGAGAGCAGAGCTGCAAGACCTGACGCATTAAAACCCCAGTTTAGCAATAAATTTAAGTTAATAGGTAATTTTGAGCTCAAACAGTTTTGTTGCCTTCAAATCTTTATGTGCATACACTTGAGCACAGCAATACCCTGCTCCCAACTCCCACTTCAAATGCACTTCCAGGTCCTAAAAACACTGAAAGGTACCCACAAGATTTTCAAAAGCATCCGGATGCTTTGCCCAGCTCTCTGGAGAGCAGCAATGCAAACAGCCAACATCCACACTGCTGGTGCCTCAGGGCAACTTACAGCCAAGCCCCAGAGCCTCCCTGGGAAACAGAGCAGCTCTCAGCCCAGCTCTCCTGGGCACTCGAGGTCCCTGCCTTGATCCCAGACACGCCAGGCACACGCTGACCCAGAGACAGAAAGGTCTGTGCACAGATGCCCAGTATCCCAAAAAACTTCCAAGTCATTTGGGTCAAAAATACATGTGTTCAAAATAAAAACTTTCATTCCTCCAGACCATATCAGCAATGAACTAGCAATCAAACTCCCACAGACCCAAAACCTTCTCACCATTAAAACTTGTACCCAAAACACTATTGCTCTTATCACTAAAAGGATAGTTAAACCTCTCTCATACATGACACCTAGAAGAAATTTCTCCTTTAGGACTTCTCAAAAATTAATGCATGGAGAGACAGGAACAGAGGATTCAGGGGATGTACCATGTCACCAACACTGCTGGAGCCCTGCTTTTCTGGGCACGGGGCATTTTGTACTTAAGCTTGGCCCTAAAGTTTACACCATGTATTACACCAGTGTAAAAACAAACTTCAGACTTAAGCACCAAAAGACATGAAGCATCTCCAAGCAGCTTCAGAGTGAGGCACTACAAAGGAGTCCTGCCCAGCGGTTTGGCTCCCCCAGCATCCCCCTCAGACCAGGGGCTTGTCACAGCCGCAGAGCCCACAGCAGCTGGGTGCTGTGGATCCTGTGAGGATGGTGTGGGTCACACCAGTGTTGCAACATGCCCTCCGCAGGGCTGCTCAGCCAGCAAGTCCTGCACACTTACATAGCTGGCATACAGCACTGAGCTGCCCGTTGCTTTTAAGAAAAAAAACATCTGTGCCATGCTGCATTAACTGTGAGCAACTGCAGTGCACTGGCCCTGCTGCATATCAGTTATGCCTTCTGAAAGCTGGGGAGAAAAATTACAACTCCGACATCTCCTGCCAACAGAGAAATAACAATAGTTTCAAAAGATCCCAGTGCTTTTCCTCAGTACTGATAGTCCTATTGACAAAATACACACCACGATTAAGTCTGTTGGGGAACCCTCCCCAGCGTGCAGAGGCACATTTCCAACCCTACAAACAAAAGCTTTATCTCCAACTCACTGAAAACCGACTCCAAGCACTGCTTCACTGTTGTGGCACTCATTAGGAACACAAGATAAACTGCTAAGGAGGGATTTTTCAATAGCACTTTAACGAAGTTAAAGCACAGCCAGCACGAGTCACTGAAAACAGGACTTATCTTGTCTTCTATTAGCAATCGAACATGCCCGAGCTTATCACCCCAGGGAAGCAGACACCTTCCGTGGGAGATGGTGGTGGAGACCAGGGATGCACAGCTCCGACATCACCTGTCTCGCCCCGGTTTATGGCTGGGGACCCGCACCCCCAGGCTGCATTCCTGCATCAGCCCAGGGCTGCGGCAAACCTTCACGTTAAGGGCACGTTAAAAAAAACCCAACCAAAAAGCAACAGAGATGGTTGCAGAGGTAACTTTTCTCTAGCACATGGTGCTTTTAGAGAGACCTAAAAAATTAGTTAACGATTCTCTGCACCAGAAATTAGCATTTTCGATCCTACCAAAAATGAAAAGTGTGCTTCAGCTTTGTGTCTCTCAACTGAAATAAGCCATTCGAGTGATTTTTAGTGAAACAATTACTTGAAAAACAAAACTATTTGCACTAAGTCTGGTTTTTATATTAGTTATGGGGAAGAAAAAAGACCCTTAATTTTGCACTGCCAGATACAAAAGCCATCACAAATGTCTACTTTAGCTAATTCTTTGGTTAGTTTAGAATTTACCAAATGACAAACCATATTCTGCCTAAGCTGTTAAAAGATCAACAGCCCACAGGTCTGTAGCAGTAGATTTACACATGCCATTACTTCACCAATAAAATTTAAACTGAACTCAAGACACTCAAAAAAAATCTGTTCCATATGAAAAAGATACTCCTGGGTATTATCACTCCTGAAAAAAACCACAACAATAAATTCGTTCAGACTGGGCTATTAATGCATTTCTCCGCATGAACAAAGATACGCTGCCCTGTTTTAAGAGGCACATGGGGATGCTGGAATTATGCTGAGAAGACTAAAAACTTGCTGTGAAAGGTGCCCAAGGCCGAAGGAAGGATCCTTCAGCACACACAGCAACAGGTGAACAGGATGAGTCAGGGTTTTAATGCAGAGGCCACACATTCCTCTCGGCACAACACCCGATAATTTCATGTAAAACAAGGCGTTTCTGCAGCCAAAAGTGAATACCAGGAGAACTTGACAAACCTCTAATAATTCTTCTTAATAAGGGAGCTGGATGATCTCCAGCAACACTTCAGTGGCCATTCCCTCTCCTGGCAGAGCTGAGGAGTATCTATTACAACCAGGGGTTTTATAGATTCAGTAATCTAGAGATCTGTTCAAACAGCAGAAAGGCCCAGCAACAGAAGCACCGAGGCACTTCTCCCTCTCCCTTTCTGCATCTTTATTTCCCAAGGTTAGCCAATAGTTGAGGAAACTTATTTTGAAGTTTTTGAGCATCCACACAAATGCTCTCCATCTTCCTGCACTGTCAAACAAATTGAGCTGTCAAAGCCAAGCACACTTCCACCCGTATCTCCCGTGTTTCATGTGTCTGATGTTGTATTTCAGACCTTATCAGAGCAGAGCAGCAGCGCTCGGCGGTTACACAACCAGAGCAGACTCCCTGCACTTTACTGGAAACGGCAATCATGCTGTCCTGCACTTGGACGTGTACCTGAAGGCTTTAACACACCCTTCTAGGGAAAAAACAGCCCCAGCGCTGCACTAACCTGCAGGTGCTGGACTACAAGCTCAGCTGCCATCCAGGACATCCGATACACTGCACGTTAATAACTTCGCTAGACGGGCAAGCACCGAGGGAATGGCACTCCGCTTTTACTGGAAACCACCACCTGGGTTTGCCTGCAACACCCCAACAGCACTGCGAACCCCACCACTTCCTTTCTGCCCACATCCCTTGCCTCCGATAGCTTTCACACTTTAACAACTGGCAGCTCCAAACATCAGAAGAGTGCGGTCCCAGCGCTGGGGTCCGTGTTTGGGGGCCTGGGGCGCACCCCGCTTCGGAGCATCAGGGTGGGCGTGGGATGGATGGAGGGATCAT